>NC_056735.1:806287847-806350347 GCF_019279795.1 Protopterus annectens | reverse complement strand
AGATAGATTCTAGTTGTCTACTGATGTACTATGTTCTTCATCTGTAAATATGTTGTAAGTAATTGCTATCTAAATTGTTAATCGCTATGTAATTCAATGTAACTACTGTCTGTTTGTTTTAACTGTGGAGCTTTTCTCCCCGGGCCTCTGCTGAAAATGGACCTACGTCCAGTCGGACACTCCCGGTCAACAAATATAAATAAATAAATAAATAAACCCAATTCAACATGTTTAACCTTCACAAACATCTCTACCTGCAGAGGGTTAAAAATCTTCTCTGGCAAATACTATCACCACAATTAATCATCAGTGCAAGATATCTGATCACCAACACCAGCCCAAAATATCTTAAGTATAGAACTTTGTTCAATGGTATTTTCACTTTCAGTTCTTCCAGTTAAAAAATAACTTAAATGATATATTAAGTCAATGAGCTAACATTATCTGGCTAAAACCACACAGATGTTCACACATGAAAAGTTGCTCAATGCCAAAAAATAGAAGTAAACTAACCTCTATTTCCACAGCCATAGACTCTGACTACAAAGCTAAATCTTGAAATGTTTTTTCTAAAAATCGTATTCACAATATCATTCATTTAGAGTATTAATCTAATATAATATTGTGTTGTAACACTCAGCAAAAATCATACTTCTTACCCAAATACTGAAGCCTCGCAGAACAGCAAAAGTACTTCTTCGTTATCTAACAGGCGATCTACAAAATAAATCCATATTTACATAATATATACATTTTTGCCTCAAACCAAAAGCTTGTTCTACTGAAGACACTCCCTCTACACCACTCAAGTAAGTGCACCAAAACATAAGCAACGTAGCAAATGCCTTGCTGAATTGCTTAAGTTTTATTGACCCTCATCAAAATATATTAGCAATGCTTTTTACCTTACATCCAAAGAAATAAATATCCATATCAGATTATAGATTGTCCAGTGTACCCATTCACCAAATTCAGCTTATTTAATTACAGCCCCATTTTATGTTTCTGCACTGAATAAAAAGGCACCCTTCCCTAAATTTCCATTGATAACTTTAAAGAGTGATTAGATATATGAAACAAAGAGCAAGGCACTTCTTGAAACAGGCATACTTGTAAACAAACTATAATCACCAATAGAGTGTTTTAAGATCCATTGTTTATTCTCTTGGCATATTTGAACAATGTGCAAACAGTCATGATAACACCATACCTAATTTTTCAGGCCACTAAAACAGTCTGTTATCAGGACTTATGTTAGATAAAAATTATAGCATTTTTATTTTTATTAATCTTACATAACTAAGGTGAATAGGTAAACATGAAATGTCATGAAGATTGCATATGCTTATATACTACTATAACTTCAGCTTCACTTTACAGACTAGTAAAAATGTTTTTCTTCTCCACATGGCATTTCACACAGCTTGTCACAGTCAGCCATATTAATGCTTTATGTAAAACTATAGTATCAGCTCATTAAGGCATTCATTCCATCCATCCATCCTCAACCTCTTTTTCCTATATTGCACATGGGGTCAGGGTGTAACTTCAGCAGTGACAATCATCTCAAGCCAATGTAATTGAACACAGATTAACATATTATATTTTAAGATGATTTATGTACAAAAACATACATGAGGATTCATAAACTTCCCCTGCACAGGCCGTACAGCCCACAGTCTAAAGGCCCTATGGTCATGATGTGGCATTTTGTGATTCAGAGCCAAATTAGTTGCAACAACATTATGGGTCAATTTGCATGTCTATGAACTGCATTATCTACCGCAAAGTGCAGATCAGCACTTCCTGTCATAGGCAACCGCTGGGGTTGCATCCTGTAAACACAACCATCCATCACCCCTCAGTCACTGTCCCACACACAAATGTACACATTTATAAACACAGACACACACACACACACACACACACACACACACACACACACACACACACACACACACACACACACACACACACACACACACACAAACCACAGTCTCCTTACCTGTCCGAATGCACATCTCCAATGCCTCTTTTTTGGCCCTAGGTCATCATGGTAGTTCGCAGTTCCATGTCATATCCCTGGTTCCCTGGTGTGTAGTGGTTCCCCCCAACCTCTGGTCTCCATACTGGTTTAATTGCCTTTTTGGCACATGAATTTAGAGTAATCCCTGGTGTTTAGTGCCTCCCCCAAACTCTAAGCTCTGTTCTCTTTTGAAGTTCTGTTATGGCAAGAGAATAGCTTCCATGGTGTCTAGTGTTCCCCAAACCCAAATTCCTATACTTTTTAAGTGCTGTTAGGGCACAGAAGTATTATCTGTGGTGTCTAGTGCTCCCTTTTACCCCACCCTTTAATCCATGTACTGGTTTAAGTGCTGCTCAAGCATGGAGAGTCTTTCCTGGTGTCTAGAGCCCCTGACCCAATTCCTGTACTAGTTTCAGTGCTCTTCCCTGGTGTCTAGCATTCCCCCGCCCTGATCCCCATATTAGTTTAAGTGATGTTATGGCACAGGTCTTTTCATGTCATCACTAGTGTTTAGTGTCACCCCCATCACCATTATTCAGTAATCCTTATTGGCTAGCACAATGTTGTTGACTCTGTTCATTAATCTAGGGGTATGTGAATGTAAGACAGCCACCCCAGCACACACACACACACACACACACACACACACACACACACACACACACACACACACACACACACACACACACAGACACACAGTGCTCCCCAATCACATGCACACACTCATCCATTCTTCAATCACACACACCTACCTGAACTTCTCACTAACTTTTCTACCACTCTGCATCCCAGGCAGACACATACTCACACACCCTTTGAATGTACTCACACACAGACATAGCTCCTAACCGTATTTTATCACTAAACTCAACAGCACTCACCTCTACCTTGATGGATGAAAACAGCATTTTGGCTCTGTGAGTTGATGCCTTCCTTGAGGTGGTTCTGTGGGTGTGTACTCATAGCTAATTTGCATATGTCTCTCCCCTGGACTGCCTCATTAGCATACACCAGGATCATGGAGCCAGTCTTATGTGGTGCTGTATATCTTCATTAAGATGTACTGTGTAGTACCACTTTAAGGCCCTCTCTGAATTCCAAAAGGTTACTGCATAGTGTCATTATTAATTCAGCCCATAGCTATTCCTGTTTCCCTTACATGGTCACTGTTCTATTCATTATCATATTTGGATCAACAGGTCCACCAAAATTCAAATTACCAGGTCTGTATGCAGACTCAGTCAGGTGACAATGAAAATAGACCAAAGATCAAATAGTTTACCCAGACAAATTCATCTGTGGAAGGTATGAGCTCTAAAAACAGTCAGTGTCCTCTTCTCAGAGAAAGGATGATGCCAGCAGTACAGAATCAAAGGAAAATGTATTGAAGTAAATGGACAAGTGATCTTGCATTTTGGGGATCACTGCAGTTACAGTCACTTATATATCATAGCTCTTGGGGGGGGGTAGAATCCTTACTTTAACTGGGTCACAGTGAGATGTTCAATGGGTGTGTTTTTCTGTCCCCCATTGACCTATCAGTGTGTGGTTATAACTATCACTGGTTTGCATGGAAACTGTTCACCACACAGGAGGACGAGAGCTTAGGCATAATTGCATGCCCAATTTAAGGCTAATAATGCCCCATAGCAGGCAAAGTAATCTGGGGTAGAGCCAATCTGTTGAGAGCTTAGTTCAGTAGTTAATCCTTACATTTAACAAAAGCTCCAATGTAACACCAAGAAATCAAAACTGCATATCTTCAACCATATTATTATGTAAGCCTTGTGTGCTTCATCAGATCCATTTTGTTATATTGCTTCTTTTATATAAGTATATACAAAATCAGGGAGTGCCTTTTCATTCAGAGATCAGGTCTAGTCAATGGGTACTCCCTGGTAATATCCTATAATATGGATCTTGAGCATAATGGTTTGTTAGATCTTTTTATTATTATTCAGTTACAAAGGCCTGTAACTGCTTAGAGCTTTTTACCATGCTAGCTTTTACAGGGCATAAAAAAACACAAAACTCATGGAGAAAGCAGTATCGAGCAATTATTTACAGGTTAGCGCTTGGAAGCAACTACGCCCACTTTTATGAAGCTCATATGAAATGATGAGTTAGGCCTACACCATGTATGTTTTCAATTTAAAGTAATTTAAATGAAGGAGAAGAATAACAACTGAGTAAGGTTATTCAAGTGAATCATTCATAGAAAAGTGCCTGAGAAAAGCCATTGTCCGTTTTGCAAAATCCATGAATTGCCTGTTCAGAAATGTCCACAGAAGATGTCCATCTAGGTACATTAGGGACTGTTCCAAGATCTCAAGTCTTAGTTGGATGCCATGTGGCACAATTTTCTAACAACTAAGTAATTAGGAACTATAAGAGCTAGCAAATATTCTTATGTATCTTGGACATACCGAATATTAACAGCACAATGGGTTATTTTACTCTAAGAATATAATATAGCTCATAAGGAATACTTCTGTATCAGGAAATCATATTTTTTATATGCAATATTAATTTCATTTTTGCATGACCTTCTATATTGCTCAGTGTTACTCAACAATGCTTAGCTCATAACCTACGAACAAACTAATACTTACATTACCTCATCCACTGTTTCGGCACTTGCTTTTCACATTGTTTTCATCAGAGCTGCATTAATTGTTTCTGTGTTGAATATCTGCACTTTTTGACCTTTTTACAGTCTTTAGTTAGAACTGCTTTTCTCTGTGCTCTATATAAATACCGATCTCTCGAGATTATCTCCCGCTTGTAATCTGTGTATATACTGATCTCTCACAGTGTTGTTTCTCTTAAAATACACTTACTGTTTACATAGACTTTTTAAACTAATAGAGCATCTAATCTGCACATAGCTGAGCATTACTCATCAGCTTCTTTGTGTTATTAACCTATTCAGTATTTAAATTTCCCTCACTCCTCCCAAGTAGATCAGTAGCCATAGATATGTACTTCTCAACTCTCTCTGTGGCCAATCTGGTTAAGATGGGTATTCTGAGGCATTGTAACAATTGTCTCATGTGCACTGACAGCCCACTTATTCTTAATAATACAGATACATGTATGTGGAAGGTAAAAATACACTTTAACACTGGATAGAAAACTCTCTCATACAACTAAAACTAGCCCTATAGAGGTTGCCAGTGACACTTGCACATTTGCACAATGCCTATGGCACAGGGGAAAGACCCTACACCTACAGATAAAACTACTTATGCTGAGGTACTTACAGGTTGCCTTTCTAAAACACTAAGACCTCCTGTACAGCACAATCAAAAAAAGGGTTTGCCACCATCATGCAAACACTGTTAAAACACCATCCACAGGTACACATAGTAATACTCTATCCAATGCTTCTGCTGCGAAGCCCTTAAGACAATCCAGTGCACAGGCAAATTTCCTGGTCATCTGTGATTCTATAGTGAGGTACACTGATGTCTTCCCCACCAGACTGAGTAAGGAGACAGTCTTGGTTAACTGCCATTCCAGGGCTAGGATTTGTCAAGTCACGCAGGCATTCAGGTCATGGAAGCACAAGTACTAGTATGACTAGTCCGTGGGGGGTGTTAATGACCTGAGACATACCTCCATGACTATATGAAGTGAGACATGATCAAATTCACTGATTATGTGTCTCAGGCAAGTATGAGCCTAGAACTGAGCAGCATACTACCTTCTCCAAGGATGATGCCACGCTACCACCAGAAAATTATTGATTTTCAAACAACACATTAGAGAAATAAATAAAACTATTAAAATTTCTTTGGTTTCCCAAAAAAACTAGAATAGCATTTCTTCAACACATTAGATTTTGAGCTCTTGGGGTAATTCGTTTCTTGGATATTGATACTTATATTAAAGCATCGATTTTTTTTAAATTATATTAAACTGGATTGATCCTAAACACAACTCTGATTGGAAAACTTTACATTTAACTCTTCTTAATAGTAATAATATACAAAGTAATAACCATTCAACTAATCTAGATAATTTCTTTTGGCATTATCTTTGTAATTTCATTCAGTATAATATCTCTCACCCTACAGACTCAAGCTACTTATTTTTTTTTTTACTAAAATCTTTTAGAAACATAGTTTTCTCTAACATAGGTGTCAAAATATGTTTTGAATCCATAATTCCTTTTAGTATCACTAAAAACTTTTAAAATAAGTCTCACACTCATATATTTGGAACATTTCCTTATCTTTGCTGATTCTACAGTGAGGCTCAGCGACGTCCCTCCCACCATCAATGTTTCAAGGAATTAAAAGCTAAAAGTGTTCAACAACTTATTTCAGAGTTTGACTTAAATCTTTAGGATTGGTTATTATTACAAAATGTGGAAACTTATGCTCAGGGATTATGTATATCTATTTCTCACTCTCATGGTAATGAAAATCCTAAGTTAATTAATTTTCTCTATTAAATTGTATACAATAACGGAAAACTTGACAATTTAATTTCAGAACTTTACAAAATGTTTATAGAAAATAAAATAAATTTAAGTTTAAAATTCTGGAACCATATCACATTTGGTCACAACTTCTATTTTACCTCTCAAAATAAATCCCAAATATTATCATCAGTAAAACACAGCTTTTGGTCCCAATACCGGCACATATTTACATGGGAATTTTTATAAAAAGCTTTTTAAACTCCAAATAAAATAGCCAAATTCAGTTGTGCTGACTGGGTACATAAAGTACATTCTTTGAATGTTCTTCCTTAAACTTATTTTTTTCTAAGACAAATGAATTTTTAAAAGTTTCATTCTCTGATAAGTTTTGTTTATCCAAATGTTTAATACTATTTAATATAAATGTGAGAGGGGACCTAAAAATGTTAATCTTTCTATCTTATGGATAATTCTTCCAGTAGAAAGGAAATGCATTACTAAGAAGTGGATAACAACTACATCACCATGTTCTGAAGATTTTCTTTCCTTATTAAAAGACACAGCACTCGAATTACTGCATTTCCATTAATTAATAATCCTGGGACAAATGTAGCATCTCTTATTGACTTCCACCAATTGAGTTCTACCGCTGATGTTTAAAGAAATAAATGAGGAGAAAAATGAAAGGCTTTCTAAAGAAAAAATTGAGTTATATTATTTTTATTTTCTGTTCTCAGGCCTTTGTATATATTGTACATAGTTCAAATTTATTTTCTTATTTGTAATTTCATTCTTTGCCATTAGCATTATATTATTATTATATTTGATTATTTAATATCTGTTCATGCAAAAAAAAGAACAATAACTTTTTTGAACAAAAATAAATAAATAAATAAAATTATTGATTTTAGCAAATAGCTTAGTTTCTGGTGTCATTCCAAGGGGTGCAATATTTGACAGCCTGGGAGAACATGATTGAGAGACCACACTGCTTTGCCAGATATGGTCTGCATTTATCCCCTCTAGGCTTTTGGATATTGGCAAAGACCTTTTTCACCCCCATAGTGCCTTTTTTGAGCAACACAAAACCGATAAACCTCCTGCCTTAACTGATCCTATGAAGGAATATCTGAAGGTCATATTGCCCAATGCTATAAATCTTAACAAAAAACTCCATTCCCTGCAAGCCTTCCTCTCCTGGGAGTGTGTAGATATCTGTGTAATAATGGAGACAAGGTTATAATGCCTTTTACACCTTTACACCTTTACACCAGCTACTGCACAGGAGGAAACTAAAGGTGGAAAATTCTCAGTCTATATTAAAACAACCTCACATCTAGACAAGTTGAAGTGTATGACCCACTGGAACTCATACATGTGTACCTCACCATAAACAGGGTATATTTCCATATCTTTGCAACCTATAGGTCCTCCACCTCCATGTACCATGAAACTCCTACTATCTATCTCAATGTACTGGAGTCCCTCACTGTTCAACTCAATATAATGTTCATGGGGGATCTCAGCTACCTGTATAGACTTCTACTGCACAAACTCAGTGATTCCTAAACTTCGCTAATACCATCTTCCTGGAACAGTTGCTCCATTCTTCTACCAGGAGTATAAACATCCTTGACCTTGTACTCACAAACATGAGGGAGAGATGTTCCTCACCTAATGTAATGCCCTCATTTGTCAGATCAGACTATAAGGTAGTATTGCTTGAAATAAAACTTAAATCCAGTGATCCAGGGAAAACAAAAACCTTTCGAAACTATTCCAAGGCTAACCCCTTTCTAGTAAGCGACACCTTGGCTAAATTCCAAGCACCCACAAAAACAGTAAACCCCATAACATATGCTGGATTATTTACAAAATACCTGTACAGCCACAGTAATAGCTGTTTACAGTGAGTTGTGCTCACTCATATTAAGAATAAGACAATTTTAAAAGCCAAGCCACCCTGGTAGAATCAGAATATCAATTGGTTATACAACAAAAGAAAAAAAATCTTGGTCAAGTGCCAGAGGAACAAAGCCAAACATACTAAAAGTCCCCTGATCAACATAAACAGGCAGCTAAAAGGGTTAGTTAATACTTCAAAGGATAAATGTGAAGAAAAAAACAACTTATCAGACAGGACAACCACAAAGCTTTCTACAATTCTGTCCCTAACCTCAAGGGAAATATGCAACAGTGAGCAGAACTTATCATAAATGGCATCACCCACACTGAATTGGAGGCCATTGCCAACTTTTTGACTGATGGGTTCATATCAAATCCCCCCAATCCTCCTGATAGTTCAAATAAAATACCACATACCACAATCCCCCAACCATTACTTGTGAACAAATCATCAAGACACTTCCCAAAGCCAAAAACACTGCATTGATGGGCCCCAACAACATTCCAGGATGCTTACTAAATAGCATGAAACTTTACCTCTCTGGTCCACTTGAATCACTTTTCAGCTGGATCCTACAGTCAGGCTTTGTCCCCAAGGAATGGAAAATGATTGCAGCCATTCTCCTTCACAAAGGAGGTCCAACCACTGATCTGGGTAAGTACAGGCCCATAAATCTAACCAGCCTCATCTGTATGGCCATGGAAATAATCATCATGGACATAATAAATAAGGACATAGGTAACTTACAAATGTTGGACCCATCACAATTTGGTTTTGTTTGCCTATGAAATCTGGTGGACTTCTTTGAGAGAGTCACCAAAGGAATGGATAAGGGCAAGACAGTGCACACAGCTTACCTCAACCTGGCCAAGGCTTTTGATACAATACCCCACTCAGGCATTATAGACAAGCTCACTAAATTAGGTATAAACCCTTTTATCATCACTGAATATTCAACTGACTCACTGATAGCACCCCAGGAGATCAAAACAGGTGAGACCACCTCCACCAAGAAGCCAGTCAGTAGTGGAGTGCCCCAGGTCTCAGTACTGGTCCTTATCCTTTTTTGGCATTTATTTCTCTGAAATGGAAGCAAATGCTGAAGGTTTATGGCTGACCAAATTTGCCGATGATTGTGGGCTGGGGGTTATCATCGACTTCCCTGCAGACACTAGCATTCTTCAAGAATGCCTTTCTGTGAATAACAAATGGTGCCAAAGCCACAGTCTTAAACTCATGCTAAGAAATGTATAATTCTGCCCTTTCTGAAGTCAACCATCCTGGATAATTACCATGTTGACAATATTCCCCTAAGAGTCAAACCAGTGGTCAGGTTTCTGGGTAAGCAAGTAGAGAGTAGCCTTGCCTTCAACCACCACCTGTCCACAGTGGTGAGGAAATCCTATATTGCACAGCTAATAAGTAAGGGCATGGCATCTAGGTCCAAAGGGAACATTATTCCACTGTATTCCACCCTTTTCAGAGCAATCATAGAGTATAATGCGCCCTTTGCTATGTACCTGACTAGGTATATGCAGCAACTAGAGTGACCTCAGAGGTTCCTTACAACAAAAGAATACAAGGTGTAACAAACCTGCCTTACACAGAGCACTCTACTCAGTCTCCTACAGACTGGTGAGGTGATCTATGCCTGGTTTACAAAGCATCCAAAAACCCCACATGTATGAATCTCCTGCATATTCATTAGTCAAACAGTATCAGAAATACAAGGTCTACGGACCTGAATTTTGTCCGTGACTTAAACAGTATATGCTGGAGAGACAGCTATGTGTCCCAGAGACTTCACCCTCCTATGGAGCAGGCTTCCCATCCATGTGAAGCTGAGTTTATTTATTACCCAGTTTCAGTGTAACCTAGACCAGTGGATGGAAAACAGGAAATTTACCTCAGGCCTGGCACTCATGTCCCTTATGGACAGTTGTAGCTTAGAAATGTCTGGCCCCTAATGTCCTGTTGGATACAAGACACCATTACTCTTTCAGAAAAGCTTGGCTAGGCTTAGAAAGGCTCCATGGGTCATTAGCCTAGTAATAATCTGTGAAACATCGCACATGAATAATCAATGATACTCACCAATAACAGTCCTCTACCCTTGTTCGGTTTCACTATCCTGATTTCTCAGTTGTTAACCAACTCATTTAATATATTTCATTCTCCTACAGTTAGATTTGTGTACCCAAAACATTTTTTGATTTATAAAAATTTCTTATATCATGTTTGCACATTTTTGCAAACATTCCAACTGCAGAATGCACTGTGGGAGATTGTAAATATTTTGACTAACACAAATACAGTAACCACATTCTAACTGTGCTGGTCAAACATAACATAACATAAAAATTTAGTTTCCTAGGGAACATTTTTAACTATAAAATAACATCAGTTAAATCCATAGCATGACTGGGCACAAAGGTAAAAAAAAAAAAGATCAAAGAAGTGCATTTCAGTTAAACACATTCAGTTTAACTAAATATATTAAAACAATTCCTAGAAAACTGTAGTGATATCATCATGCTGGTTAGTCTCAACATCTCCATGTCCTGTTGTTGCCTCTCCCTCCTCCTCTCGTACATCCTCTTCTGCTGTTCAACAACCCACTCCTAGAGGGGGTGGTGAGTTTGTCCTAACTGCCTGCAGTTGCATCTCTAGGAGGGAAACTCAGTTTCATTCCAAAAAGGTGGAAACTCAGTACTTTTCAAAAAAACATCCTGAAGGTGTGTATCAAAATTGCTGCCAGGTTGGTATCATTAACCTGGGATGAATATGAAGCAGTTATATTCCCCTTACTCTTATTCTTACTTTGGAGGAAGGGGTACATCAAGTTGTTAGCATAATCAAAAGCAGCCCTCTCAGGTTTCTTCAGTTTTCTCTTTTTATTATCCCAAACCTGTTACTCAATATTATTGAATACCTCATTAATTTCATTAGTTTTATGTTCAGAAAGCAAATCTTCCTGTAAATTGTTATAACAAACATTATTTTTTTTCAAATAACTAATTAATTTTATGAGCTTTGTCAGTGATAATGAAGTACATAATCTTGCAGCCAATGTTATTGAAAAGTTGAAATTAATCTTTATGCAGTGGAAGCCTTCCACAGTCCCATTGGGATAGCACCATAATGACAAACCTTTGGGGTATATGTAAACATTTTTTCAAATAAAGGTTATCAAACTGTAAATTACAATAGCAGCTTAGTTTTTTCTCAGTATAGTTTGGTTGAACCTGAAAACTCTGACCTGCTGTGTCTGTAGATCATTCAAGTTGAATTTTAGAGGTGATTCAGTTAAGACCAATAATGGATGTTATATTAGCCATGTCTGCAGATAAATCATTATTTTAAATTCGCTGGCCTGTGCTGCTTGTAGGTCAATCTCTCTGCAAAAAATGCACACTTATTTTTTATGTTACTGAAAATTAAATAAACTTCCAAGAGGTCAAGAGTCATTGTAGGTGTGGATGGCAACCTCCTAGTTCTGAATGGCATCTGAATTTCACTGAGGTTATCTACTGGAGTAGCATTAGAAACAGTATGGCTAGGACACTGTCCTAAAAGAGCATCATTTTCCTGCATTTCACTAGGAGAGGAGTGAACCTTTGTTGTCTGGAAGAAATATATTGTATAAAAAGCTGTATCAACGCCATAAGGTTACCTGTTAAAGACTTAACTTCACAAAAACTGAGCATATGTTGAGTAAGTCCTTTAGCATTAAATAAATCCTGTGAAGACATACAGTATGTGACAAAAGGAGATGCTGCCAGTACAGCTAGCTGGAATTTTGTAAATAATTATATATCATTGGTGAATATTGAAATGATTTATACAAGATGCTTGTGTTACAAATGTATTAGAACTGTAAGTCATGTGTATATCAAACTGCTTGTACAGACGTGTGTGATGAAAAAGTATTTACAAAGTGCTGTGTTTGAAATGTAACTGCAGTGTGCCCTTCTCTGATCCTATATCTTGATTTGCTTACCACCTATTGTGTTTCTGTTTCTCCCCTCTTACTCTCAGTCCCCGCATAGCCTATCACTACCCTCCTATACATCCCCTCCCCTATTAGGTACCTTCCCCCAGAGCTTATTTCTAGGCGTCACTTTATTCTGGCACCATTTTTAAAGAACGCCAACAGCATTCAACATCTCCCCAGTCCTGTGGTCAGGCTGCTCAGGCTCACCTTTTCTGGTAAGTTTAAACACAGACTGTTGACCTTTTTGTGTGTCCTAATGGTTAAACTGCTATGCAAATGTATCTTATGTAAAATATGCTGCTGACTTTGAGTTCTAACTCTC
The DNA here is from genome assembly GCF_019279795.1 of Protopterus annectens. NCBI lineage: Eukaryota > Metazoa > Chordata > Ceratodontiformes > Protopteridae > Protopterus > Protopterus annectens. Next base: position 806,337,670 of record NC_056735.1, on the reverse strand, counting down.
TCATTGTAAAAGGGAAGGTGTGCTTATTACTCTATAGGTGTGCTTGGAGCACCAAACGTGTAACCTATGTGTTTTTAAGATGCTTATACGATTATGTTGCAATATAGCTGGTTTCTGTCTAACCCAGCGATAGCAAAGAGAATATTACTGACACTTGATTAGAATTACTAGTAGCAAACCTTGCCACCAGCTCTCTGTCTATGTGCGACACTTGCATACTTAACAGCTGTCCGCATTTTATCTTGAACTTGGACAGGGAATACTTGTCCCTCTAAATGGTTGCTCAACAACCCACTCCTAGAGGATTACTCTACTTGTTGCTACATCGTTTGCATGCGGAATCGCTTATTTTTGTAGCGATTATTTGGCTTTCTGTATATCTGCTGACTTTATAGATATAGTGGATTACTGTACCTGTAGCTATATCATTTGCATGTGGAATTGCTTATTTTGTAGCGATTTTTTGGCTTTCTGTATATCTACTGTCTTTGTAGATATAGGGGATTACTCTACCTGTTGCTACATCATTTGCACATGGAATCGCTTATTTTTGTAGCAATTATTTTGGCTTTCTGTATATCTGCTGTCTTTTACGTTTTTTTTTTACTGTTGGCTATACTTTATTGAACTGTGAAGGCTGATTTTGGCGGGTCAACCAAGCATTTACCTGGTCCTGGCTGGTTTTCTACCATTTTGTAATTTATCCAATCTATTGTCTGGGCAGTTGTACAAGTGAGTCTAGTACAACTTATTGAGCTTAAATGGCCAGTTTGTCAGGATCATAGAGCATTCTGTACTTTTTTCCAGGCTCTCACGCTACCTCATGGTATTCTTTTTAATTTATTAGTTTGGTAGTTGTGTGAGTGGGTCTGTTAAAACATACTGGGCTGAGATGCTCGGATTTGGTGGAACCTCAGTGCTCCTTGTACTTTTTTTTTTCTTCTTACCTCTTATGTTGCCATATAGTACATTATCTAAGCTATGGTTTGGGTAGTTGACCAAGGCAATCTGGAAAGACATTTTTGGGCTTGATGTACTCGTAGTTGGAGGGACCATAGAGCGTTTGTATTACTTTTTTTTCTTGACTTTTATGCTGCCATATTGTCTTCTTTGTAGTGTATAGTTGGGCAATTGAAAGAGTGAGTCGGGAAAAATTTTTTGACTTTTATGCTGCCATATTGTCTTCTTTGTAGTATATAGTTGGGCAATTGAAAGAGTAAGTCTGGAAAAACGTTTTGGGGCTGGGACCGCAGAATTCGGTGGGCCCATAGAGCAATTGTTTTGTATTTTATCTTGACTCTTACACTGCCATATTGTATTTTCCTTTAATGTTATAAGGCGACCCTATATGTTCTACTTGGATTGTATTTAGACATAGAAACAGTGTTTTATTATTTTTTACATCGTTTGTTATATTGTATCTCACTGTTAGACACTTGCTTGTTACTAGTACTTTATTTTTTCTTGATATACCTGTTGCTTTATCCAGCTGCATGGTACGTAGAGTGATTAAACTGTATGAATAAACTGTCTACCACTGACTGCCCCTCTGCTGTACTTTAACTTTATCTTTGGCTTTCCACTACTACCTCTTTTAGCTACTCTCCCAATACTTTCTATCCCTCAACCATACTTTATTCCCTTGTCTTAGTCACTATGTAATTATATCCTAGTCGACTTTACAACTCCTCATACTCTTGCTTAACTCTTTTTTCTTCTGTCAATCCCTCAACACTCATTACTTGCTATCCTTAAATAACTTAATCCACTGTGTATCTCTCTTCTGTTTTATTTTACAGTATTCTACCCTGGGTACTCCCTCCCTGCCTATATATTCAAAAGGAAGATCAACTGTTTTAACCCAGAAGAACTCCCTGAATATTTGCCTGCTAGCCCTAGCCTACTACTAAGCAACATACTGCAAGGACTCCCTATATCACACTGTGTATGAATGTATGTAGCAAAAGAAATTACCTCTGTACTCATTGTTTAGCTACTATTATTACCCATTTTTTGTGCTTGTATGCCCTACTGAGTGTGCGTTCCTTAAAGCAGTCTACCACAGACCATTCGCTACAGCCCCCCCCTCTCCTATCACTATATCCTTTAAACCACTTAGTTCCACCTAAGGCCTTTATATCACTTCTTACCTTTATCCTTTATTACCACTTTGTACCACTAGGTGGCAACACCCTATCACTACATACCTAGAAAGAAACTAGTTCTTTAGTGGCTTCTGCATTCAACGCTGGCTATACTTTCCATTTTTTTTAAAAAAATACATACTCCCTACCCCCTTTTTTTTTACATCCACCCCCTCCTTGCTGTATCTCAAACTCTCTTTTATTTCACCTTGTTAACCTCATTTCTGTGTTCCCATATAGCATTCAATACCTACCCACCTACCTTCTTTATTGATTCCTGTTGCTGATACGTTTTTCTCTGATCCTCTATCTTATTACACCCCTCCCCTTTCCCTAACCACTCCTACTTGCTCCCTACCTATTACACCCCTCCCCTTTCCCTAACCACTCCTACTTCCTCCCTACCTATTACACCCCTCCCCTTTCCCTAACCACTCCTACTTCCTGTCTACCTATTACACCCCTCCCCTTTCCCTAGCCACTCCTACTTCCTCCCTACCTATTACACCCCTCCCCTTTCCCTAACCACTCCTACTTCCTCCCTACCTATTACACCCCTCCCATTTCTCTAACCACTCCTACTTCCTCCCTACCTATTACACCCCTCCCCTTTCCCTAACCACTCCTACTTCCTCCCTACCTATTACACCCCTCCCCTTTCCCTAATCACTCCTACTTCCTCCCTACCTGTTACACTCCTCCCCTTTCCCTAATCACTCCTAGTTCCTCCCTACCTATTACACCCCCTCCCCTTTCCCTAACCACTCCTACTTCCTCACTACCTATTACCCCCCTCCCCTTTCCCTAACCACTCCTACTTCCTCCCTACCTATTACACCCCTCCCCTTTCCCTAACCACTCCTACTTCCTCTCTACCTATTACACCCCTCCCCTTTCACCACCATCTTCTACCCCTCGCCCTATAATCCATCTGCTCACACCTCCCTTCATATTTAACAACACAATATATATTTCTAACCCTTCTCCCTCCACTACATATTCTACCTTAGCAAAGCCTCAACATGCTTACAAAACTTCTATCATTCTCAATCCTACTTCTGAACCTTACTTATATCCACTACCTTTCCCAGCCCAACTCCACAAATCACACACTATTACTTCACATAACCAGCTCACTCCCTTCAACTCAGTTACACTCATTTGTCTCAATGTCCCCTGAACTGTATCCCATTAACACCCATCTATTTTTTCACTACAAACTAAGCTCTACTTATAAACTCTCTAACCCCTCTCTAACCTCCAATATCTACACAAACCTGACAATATACAACATACAAACAAGGCAATCCAAACACCTCATCAGCATAATCCAACACTTAACAACCATACTTCTATCTGGAGATATACACCCTAACCCAGGCCCAAACACCACTTCCCCTACATCTAAATCCATCCAATTAGCTTTTCTACATGCCCAAAGTATAGCTAACAAAATCCCCAATCTCCATGCCTGGCTTCTCAACAACAAACCTGACATCTTAGCTATTTCTAAAACCTGGTTAAAACCTCATATAAAAGATACTGAAATAGTGCCACCAAACTACTCTATCATCAGAAAAGACAGGGCCCACAAGAAGGTTGGTGGGGTAGCTCTACTGTACTCATCCACCCTTTCCATTACTCCCTACAACAAACCCATTCCTCACTTCTCCAATGCAGAATTAGTACTAGCTCTATTTCAATTAAATAAACACAAACACATTTGCATAGCCTCACTTTACATCCCCCCTGGAGACAATACCTCAGTACTTGAGGATATCCTATCCTGGCTTTCTACCAATATCAGTAATGAAACTATTACCATGGGAGACACAAATATCAATTGGTCTTCCATTAATTCCCCTACACACCCCCTAAACATCAACCTATATAAGTACTCTCAACTCATCAACCTCACTACCAAGCCCTCTAAAGACTTCTCCAGTGGAACTACCCTAGACTGGATCTTAGTCTCTCACCCCCACTACTACACTTGATAGTGGAACTCTTCCTAATTCCCTCAGTGACCACCTTCCCATTTTCACCAGACGTCTTCCATCTCCATTACAAGTAACTCATAATTACATCAGCACTCGCTACCTAAAAAACTTCAACCCAATAACCTTCTCAGACTCCCTAAAATCAATAAATTGGAACCCCCTAAAAACCATACCCCTGGATAATGCTGTTGCACACTTCAATGCAACTTTCCTAAAACTGCTGGATAGTTTTGCCCCCACAAAAACCAAAAGAATACGAAACAACACTGTCCCCTGGCTAACAAAAAACACACTAACTGCCATGCGACTTAGACAAATCCTTGGCACATTACCAAAGAAACAAAACTCCCACCACCCTTAATGAATTCAAAACACTTTGCAATACCATTAAAAAGCTTATCACAGCAGATTGACAGAATTACTTCTCCTTACTCCAAAACAACCACAAAACCAATCCTCAAAAATTCTGGAAAGGCATCACTACCCTCCTAAAACCTGGATCAGCAGAAAACCCAAGCCCAGACCCAAATGCACTAGATATAGATCTGGCTACCCAATTCAACTCTTTTTTCATAGACTCTATATCCAAACTAACCTCATCCTTCTCTAATAACACCTCACCCCCTACTTCTGCATCCCCCCTCTTGTCACCCCCTTCATCTCCAGTCTCTCAACTCCCACCATTCTCCCTAAAACCCAGTCCTACTTCTACCATAAGAAAATTCCTGCAAAAGCTAAAACCATGCACCAATGCCCCCGATAACATTCCCTCATCCTTCCTCAGCATAGCTGCCGAAGCCATTGCCTTCCCCATCAGCATCCTAATCAATCGCTCTATCCAAGAAGGGCTTGTACAAAAACTCTGGAAAAGGGCATTCATCATTCCCCTGCACAAAGGAGGCAATAATAATAATATTACTAACGTTCGTCCCATCGCCATCCTCTCTCCTATTTCAAAACTTCTAGAGAAATGTATCCATCTTCAACTCCTTCCCTATCTCTTAGATAATAACTTACTAACTCACACACAACACGGATTCAGACCCGGCCACAGCACCATGACTGCCCTCCTTTCCTTCCTGGAAACTGTAAATAAAGCCAGAGATTCTGGCTCTACTGTATCTACCCTCTTTCTTGTCCTGTCTAAGGCCTTTGATACTATCTCTCACAACCTTCTCCTAACTAAATTATCTAACCTAAACCTATCCCCTTCCTCTCTCAATTGGTTCACCAGCTATCTCTCCAACAGGCAACAAGCTGTCAAGTGGAAAAAAGTCATCTCCTCTTTCCTTAACACACCCAATGGTGTCCCCCAAGGTTCCATTTTGGGTCCCCTCCTTTTCAATATATTCATAAATGATTTATTCCACTCAATTCCTCATGGTAAACTTATTCAATATGCAGATGATCCTACAATTATCTGTGCAGCCACATCCATCCCCGCTCTCTTAAAACTGACTCAAGACGCCTTCTCTACCACAGAACAGCGGATGATGGACAATCATCTAGCACTCAATGCATCAAAAACCAAACTTATGGTATTTACCCCCTCAAAAACCAACACCATAGATAGAAAACTATTCTCCATCACTAGCCAGAGTAACACACCTCTTGAACTGGTATCTGAAACCAAACTACTAGGAGTCCAGATTGACGACCAGCTTAAATTCAATAGCCACCTACAACTAAACATAAAAAAAAACACCAAAAACGTGGCATGCTCTACCGACACAATCGATTACTCACTACATCTACTAAACTCACTCTCGCTACTACATTTCTCATCCTTCCCTCCTTTATGGTGCCCCTCTCCTAACAAACCTACAATCCTCTCTCAAAACAAAACTGTCCTCTTGTTATAATAAAATTGCCAAATTTTCCACTAGCCACAAATCATCTACCATCACTGTGCATCTCTCCACAAACTTAACTGGCTAGAGCTTCCCAACTATCTCTCCTATACTCAGATCACTTTTGCTCATAAACTAATTTTTCATCCCTCCCTCTGTCCCTCTCTCAGCTCTACTTTTAAAATGCACCTGCCACAAAGACTCCTAAGATCTAATAACCAAAACCTAATAGAATTGTACAAACCCCTTCACTCTCCAGGACAAAACCTCCTGTCCTTTGCCCTGGCACGCCTATGGAACTCCCTTCCTCCCTCCATCTGTATCACCACCAACCTCCCTGTTTTTAAAAAAATCACTGCACTCACATCTAACATCCTCATGGCAATGTTCCTGCTCCCACCCCTCCTAGCCTATTCTTCACTTCCTATAGGCAACCTTACCATATATTACCAGACACCAAATAATAAGCCGACTGTAATGGCATCTTATAATTCTCTTATCCTACTACTCCACTCAAGAAACTATATATTTACTGCAGCAATGCTTTGTTTTTCTACAAAATTTAACCTAAACATTTTTATTATACCTGCTTAAATCTTAGTTTTCTACAAAATGAAATCTAAAAATTGCATTGTAAATGCTTAATCTTTGTTTTGCCTTGAACCCACAAATGACTGCAATTGTAAACTGCTGTAATCTTTTTGTTACCACTGTTTTAAAGCTTTGTCTCTAAACTACAAATGATTGAAATTGTAAACTGCTGTAATGTTTTTTGTAACCTTTGTCTTGGAGCTTTTCTCCCCAGGACTCCATTGAAAACGGGTTCTTATTGGCCCAATGGACTATCCTGGTAAACCAACTGCAAATAAATAAATAAATAGAAATGTACCTGCACTATTGCAACTGTTTAAATGTATATGCTTAACAGAGGAAAAAGGAGAGTTAACTTCAGTCCAACAAACTAGAAAAATATCTGAAATTAAATTACTTTATAGGCTACGCAATGAAGACACTATCTCTCAAGTTTTCAATGCAGCTAGAGACAGGGTCTGTACTAGAAAGTATTCAATATTGTCCTTGGAGTGAACTAATTGCTACTATTGAAGCATGAAGGAATGCAATCCTTTTATGATTTCCAGCATCTGCCAAAGATCTGAGCAAAAGCCCTTGTCTGTATATTTTTACAGGTAGATGCTAAATGCTGCCAGCTTTCAGTAAACAGGAGTTTTGGCCTGGGAACTAGAAGTCAGATGACCAGGAATGATGTCATTCTGCAAGCTATCCCAGCAGTAATATTTTAGATATTAATTTGAGAAGTCTCTTAGTGAGACAGGGCATTCCGCATTCTGTCTTGGACCTGACAAATAGAAGACCCATTCACCACATTATCTGCCTTGTTCTAATAGTGAATAGTATAATTCTCTTATATTCAGTCAGGAATATAATAAAGCTTAGTTTAGATGTTTTTTTTTTTTATTTGTGTGAGCCTGTACTGCACTGTTATTTTAAATATTTCTTGTAGTTTTGAGCTCTGATATTATTGTGAATATATACTGAATATTTCCTTGTTCTTTTATTAATTATTATTAAATATATTTAAACCTTTCATTGTGGCTGATCTGTGTAAAGATATTTATGTTTTGAGAGTACTTGCATATTTATTTGGTGACACTGTGTGGGTCAGTCCTAATAGCCTTGCTCTTGGTAAAACTACCATTTGCATTAGTATTAAATTTACACAGTAAGATTGGACACCTTTTGTTAAGAGCCTTAAAGTAGCTGTTGAGGAGTGACTGATGGCAGTGGCAACTACCTTACAGTCTGGGCAGAAGGAGCATAGCTAGTAAAACTGTGCCAGCCTTTCCCGGTGTGTGTGTGTGTGTGTGTGTGTGTGTGTGTGTGTGTGTGTGTGTGTGTGTGTGTGTGTGTGTGTGTGTGTGTGTGTGTGTGTGTGTGTGTGTGTGTGTGTTTGTGTGTGCCCGCACATGTGAGTATGTGTAAATCAAACCTCAAACAGTATGTGCGTCGGCTACTTGAGTAGGGACATGAAGCACTGGTTGGACAGATAGGGTGAAGGTGGTCTTGGCTTGGTCAATCAGCTGTGATCTAAACTCTAGAGTTTTGCCAATGTGAAGTCTTATTGGGGATCTGGAGAAAGGGGAACCAGCCCCGGAATGTCTGTGGTCTCTGTGTGCTCTTAATGGAAATTGCACTTGATGCAGAGAGCTGCATCTGGAAATACTGTGTGTGTACTTGTTATCCTCTCAGTGAACCTCCCCCACTGTTGCCAGTGGTGAGGATTGAGGCTCCTTGTTTACTGGTCTAGTGGAAGGTAGTCACATTTGATGGTAGTGGTTGGATCACCACATCACATACTGGGATTCAGTGGTGTGGATATTGAACTTCTGTATCATGTAAGTAGTGGTCACTACAGAAGGTGTATGTACTCTCAAGCAGCCACACAGTAGACATTCAGATTTCCTATCATAATAGTTTTATTTATTTTTTCTTATCCTAGTTAGCCAGGGAGAGCAGGCAAGGATGTCAGCAGAGGATTACGGGAAGCTGACAAAAAACCAGTTGGCTGAGATGTGTCAAGTCAAAGGAATAGTGACTGCCAACTTGACAAAAGCAGAAATTATTGCAGCCTTAGTCACAGCTGCATCACAGACCAGCAAACAGGAAGACAGCCAGACTGGCCTTGGGGATGTACAACTCTCAGAAAATGGACAGTTCAATTTTTCCTCGGAGGACTTAACAATCCATATGGACTTAAAGAGACTTGAACTGGAGGCCAAACATTTAGAACTAGAGTCAGCAGAGAGAATGTGGGGCTTAGAGGCTGAAGAAAAGGAGAAACAGATGGAATTAGAATCAGTAGAGAGGCTGAGATATCTAGAAGCCAAAGAAAATGAGAAGCAGAGGCAACATGAAAAGGAAATGGTGACTCTTCACCAGGGTCATGGAGGTAATGGGGAAGGGAGTAACTGAACCCCAGAAGCAATAAACATCAGTAAATTTCTTTCTCTATTTACAGAGGGTGATAATTTTGATAGTTTTATTCATATGTTTTAAAGGGTATGTAAACAGTATAACATTGACCAAGGACTCTGGATACGGTTCCTGACCCCCTTACTCCATGATAAAGCTGTAACTGCTGTTTTTAAATTGTATGAAATTGATTGTCTAGACTATAGCCAAGTAAAGAAATGCTTATTAGAGTGTTTTAAGTTAACACCTGAAGCTTATAGAAAAAAGTTTTGTGAGCATAGGTGCAAGGCAGATGAAAGTGCGTGTGATTATATTTCTGAATTAAGCACTTATTTTCATAGGTGGGTAAGTGAGTGTCAGGTCACCACTTTTAAAGGGCTGTCAAACTTTTTGGTGAGGGAACAAGCCCTAAGCACTTTGCCTGAGGACAAGAGAATCTGGTTGGCAGACAGAGAATGCAGCACTGCAGATGAGTTGGGGAAAAAAGGAGACTTATACCATCAAGCAGGTCATCAATGCACAGGAAAGGGATACCAAGTGCTGCACATGGCTATAAGGGAACCCATGGTGGGCAGCCTAAACCACCCCAACAGAGTCCACCAGTAAGAGAGGAAGCCACTAGTTCAGGTACACAGCCATGATCAAGGGTTAAATGTTTTAAATGTAACCAGTGGGGCCATGTAGCATATAGATGCCAGTGGAGGCAAGATAGGGAACAAAGGGTAGGGAAGCCAGCAAGTGGGAATGATAGAATGCCAATGGTAAGTTGTCTGGAGACAACAAGGGTACCAAACTACCAGAAGAGGTTATATCCTATCTTAGTAGATGGGAAACAGGCCACTCCTAAGAGAGACAAAGCCTCTGAACCTAACTATTGTGAAGCCTCTAATGGCTAAAGAGGAGCACTACTTGCTTGGGCAGTCTACTCCAGTCAGAGCTTTAGAAGGGACCCCATTCTAAACACCTATGGATAGAGTTCACCTTGACTGGGAGGGTGGGAAAGGAAGCAAGCAAGTAGGTGCGTTTGAGGATATCCCTGAAGATGTCCTAACAGGGAATGATTTTGATAAGGCAGTACCTTGTGTGCATGCAGTGACAAGCAGTCAGGCTTGGAGACAGGCATGTGGGTCTGGTAGCCTGGGGGGACCCAGACAGACTGCACACTTGATGCCCAGACTGGTAAGATGGTTACTTCAGAGAGGGAGCTACACTGTAGCAGTGAGACTGAAGGTGAGCCACAGTTGCTGATTGAGTACTGATGTTCCCTTGGACAGACTGGCTGCAAGGGCAGAGGTAAGTAGTAATACCCAGGCTGCCAGTGAGGCACTGCTGTCAGAGAATACCCGACTTTCTGTGGAAAGGGAGCTGGGAAGGGTTACAAAGAGGGAGAGAGAGTTGAGACAGGCTCACCTCTCAGACCCTACATTACAAGGATTGTAGGAAGTAGCTAGTGAGGCACCTGATTCTCAAGGAAAGGGGGAAGCTGCATACTTGGACAAAGGGTTACTGTGTAGAGAGTGGACCCCTGAGGGAGGTCTAGAGGGTGAGAGAATATAGCAGTTGGTAGTGCACAGAGCCTACTGTCTGACACTTCTAGCCATAGCTCATAACATTCCCTTTGTGGGTCATATGGGCATAAAACGAAAAAGAGGACCAGCAAACAAGACACCTTATAATGATATAAAATACTTTAATAAAAGTATTAGGTTCTTGAAACACAGACCGGTTTCAGCATATACAAAAATCAGAGCCTTCTTCAGTGTGTAAGTTCCAAACAAAAAAGAACCTGTATATAAATAATTTAAGTCATGTGATTAATTACATCTGTTCATTGAGACCTGGCTTAAAGAGCCCTCCAAGTTTAATGATCCATTTTTTCTCCATGGAGTTCTGTAAATCATGCCAACCTAATTTATTCTGTCTTGGTCTTAAGATTTTATCTATAATGGTGAAACTAAACTTTGCATTTTGATGAATGAGAGAATGTTTTTATAAGGCATTGGTATCCCTCTTATTCCTGATGTCACTAAGGTGCTCAGATATTCGAAGTTTCAATGGTCTTAACGTTTGGCCAACATAAAAAGCGGGACAAGTGCACTTAGCCAAATAGAAAACCCAATCTGAAGAACAATTAGCAAAGAATTTAATGTTGAATACTTCAGGGGTATTCTGACTGGTGAAACTCTTAGTTTTAAGTAGTTTAGTACAATATATACAATGTCCACAAGGAAAACATCCAGATAACGGATCCCCTGATATTGTAGTTTGGATAATGTTTGTGGTCTTCACCTTAGAATGTTTGAAGTGATTAAAAAAAGCAGATAAATGTTTTCCTTTCCAGAAAGAAAATGAGCATCTATCCCCAAGAATATCATGAAGTTTGGGTTCACATGTTAATATGTTCCAATTATGTTGAACAATGTTAATCAATGTATTGGTGTTACGTCCATAAGTGGTGATAAGTCTAGGTGGTTCGGAATCAGATTTGTGCCTGGTTTTGTAATGAAGCAAATCTGCATGTTTCATCATGTCAACAGTGTGTTTTGTATGTAATAACTGGCCCATTTTGTAGATAGTGAATATCTTTTGGAATTTACCACTTATTTGAATGAAAATAAATGGGGAATAGAATTTTCTGTCAGCTATGATAAAAATAAAATTATTTTCTTAGATGTTCTGGTTTGCCGTGCATCTGATCATACGCTGACAACAGAGATTCATTGTAAATAACCCGAAAACAATTCACTGCTCCATGCCTCCAGCTTTCATCCTCCCCACATTTGCAAAATCATTCCTAAATCACAGTTTATGCGAATTAAACACATTTGTTCTGATCAGCACACTTATACACATTTCAGGGATGATCTAATTCACAGATTTCATGATAGGGGCTACAAGATGGGCCAGTTATTACATACAAAACACACTGTTGGCATGATGAAACATGCAGATTTGCTTCATTACAAAACCAGGCACAAATCCGATTCCGAACCACCTAGACTTATCACCACTTATGGACGTAACACCAATACATTGATTAACATTGTTCAACATAATTGGAACATATTAACATGTGAACCCAAACTTCATGATATTCTTGGGGATAGATGCTCATTTTCTTTCCGGAAAGGAAAACATTTATCTGCTTTTTTTAATCACTTCAAACATTCTGAGGTGAAGACCACAAACATTATCCAAACTACAATATCAGGGGATCCGTTATCTGGATGTTTTCCTTGTGGACATTGTATATATTGTACTAAACTACTTAAAACTAAGAGTTTCACCAGTCAGAATACCCCTGAAGTATTCAACACTAAATTCTTTGCTAATTGTTCTTCAGATTGGGTTATCTATTTGGCTAAGTGCACTTGTCCCGCTTTTTATGTTGGCCAAACGTCAAGACCCTTGAAACTTCGAATATCTGAGCACCTTAGTGACATCAGGAATAAGAGGGATACCAATGCCTTCTATAAACATTCTCTCATTCATCAAAATGCAAAGTTTAGTTTCACCATTATAGATAAAATCTTAAGACCAAGACAGAATAAATTAGGTTGGCATGATTTACGGAACTCCATGGAGAAAAAATAGATCATTAAACTTGGAGGGCTCTTTAAGCCAGGTCTCAATGAACAGATGTAATTAATCACATGACTTAACAAATTATTTATATACAGGTTCATTTTTGTTTGGAACTTACACACTGAAGAAGGCTCTGATTTTTGTATATGCCGAAACCGGTCTGGGTTTCAAGAACCTAATACTTTTATTAAAGTATTTTATATCATTATAAGGTGTCTTGTTTGCTGGTCCTCGTTTTCATTTTGTACATGGTTTCCTTTGGGACCCTGCAGCTGCCATACTCCCAGAGGTGCATCATTTGTGGTTTCATATGGGCATAAAACATACCAAGAGACATATTATGCAAAACTTTTATTGGCCTGGGATTTTGAGGGAGGTAACAGGGTACTGCAAGACCTATGAGCAGTGCCAAAAGGTAGGCAAGCCAGGAGACAAGATCAAAGCTCCTTTGATGCCTTTGCCTGTGATTGAAGAGCCATTTCAGAGAGTAGCTATGGATATTATGGGGTCTCAGAGTACCTCAAGTTCCACAGGGAAAAAGTATATCCCAGTGGTAGTAGATTATGCTATCAGATACCCTGAGGTGCTGGCTCTGTCCTCCATCGAGACAGAAAATGTGGAAAATGCTTTGTTAGAGATTATCAGCAAGGTAGATGCCCCAAAAGAAATACTGACTGACAGAGATGCCAGTTTTTTGTCAGACTTGCTGGCTTCTCTGTGGAAGCACTGTGGGGTGGAGCACCTAAGGACCATCCCTACCATCCCCAAACTAATGGTCTTGTAGAGAGGTTAGACTCTACAATAAAGACCATACTACAGGCATTTGCAGACCATCTTAAGAGGGAGTGAGACAAATATTTACCCCATCTGTTGTTTGCTTACAGGGAAGTGCCCCAGGAGTTCAGAGGTTTTTCACTCTTTGAGTTGCTGTATGGGCATAAGGTGAGGAGACCTCTAGATTTGATTTGTTAAGAGTGGGAGGGTGAGTGTGAACCCCACAAGAAGTCGGTTGTGGCATATATCCTAAACCTCTGGACAAGGCTCAGAGAACTCATGGGCTTGGCCCAGGAAAATCTGGCAGAAGCCCAACAGCAGAAAAAGGTCTGGTATGACAAGAATGCTCAAGCTTTTGGGTATGCTGTAGGGCAGCAGGTTATGGTTCTCATTCCTGTCAGAGACAACAGGCTGCAGGCAGCTTGGGAGGGACCCATCAAACTGGTTAGGAAGGTTAGTGATGTTAACTACATGGATGGACTTCTAGGCAGGAGGCAGTGGCACAAATTGTACCATGTTAACATGATGAAACCTTACCTTGATAAGGAGGCCCTGGTGTTAAGTATTTGCAGTAGAAGGGAGGAGGAGTCTGAGGAGGATCTGTGGCTAGAGGAAGCCAGCCAGCAAAATCCAAAGTTAGTATGGTGGAGCCTAGGTTTTCAGGCACATGATATGACAGTGCAGCACTGTACTGGGGTCAGTAATGCAAAGACAGCTGGGATCTCAAGACAGAGAATTGGGTAATGTGTTCTCAGATAGGCTCATCCCTCTCAAGCAACGTTTCCCAAGGATCACTTAAAAAACTAGCTTGAGTCTTCAAAGGGGGGGGGGTGAGAAAAGGAGATGCTGCCAGCACAGCAATCTGTAATTTCATAAATTTCATTGGTGAATATCAAAATGATTTATACAAGATGCTTCTACTACAAATGTATTACAACTGTATGTCGTGTATATCAAACTGCTTGCACAGAAGTGCATGTTGAAAAGGTATTTGCAAAGTGCTGTGTTTGAAATGAGACCACAGTGTGCCACACTGGAAGAGAAAAGAAATGAACCTGCACTATTGTAACTGTTTAAATGTATATGCTTAATAGAGGAAACTCGAGGGTTAACCTCAGTCGGGCAAACTTTAGAAAAATATCTAAAATTAGATTACTTTATAGGCTATGCAATAAAGAGGCTATCTCTCAAGTTTTCAATTGAGTAAGAAAATAGTCTGTACTAAGAAGCTATCTATATTGTCCTTGGAATGAACTAATTGCTACTTTTGAAGCATGAAGGAATGCAATTGTTTTATGACTTCCAGCATTGGCCAAAGATCTGAACAAAAGCCCTTGTCTGTATATTTTACAGGTAGATGATAAATCATGCCAGCTTCTAGCAGTGGATGTTTTGGCCTGGGAACTAGAAGTTAGATTACCAGAAATTGTCATTCTGCAAGGTATCCCAGCAGTAATATTTTAGATATAAATTTGAAAAGTCTCTTAGTGAGACAGGGCATTCTGCATTTTGTCTTGGACTTGACAACAAGAAGACCTATTCACCACATCATCTGCCTTGCTCTAATGAAGTAAGTTTCTAGGGAATAGTATAATTCTCTTAGATTCAGTGAGGAATATAGTAAAGCTTACATAATGTTTTTCTTTATTTGTGTGCGCCTGTACTGCAATGTTATTTTAAATATTTCCTGTGGTTTTAAACTCTGATGTCACTGTGAATATATACTGAGTATTTTCTTGTTTTTAATTATTTATTTTTACATATATTTAAACATTTCATTGTGGCTGATCTGTGTAGAGATATTTATGTTTTGAGAGTACTTGCATATTTATTTGGTGACACTGTGTGGGCCACTCCTAATAACCTTGCTCTTTGTCAAACTACCATTAGTATTAGTATTAATATTACACAGTAAGATTGGATACCCTTTGTTAAGGGCCCTAATGTAGGTGTTGAGGAGGGACTGGTGGCAGTGGAAACTACCTTACAGTCTGTGCAGAAAAGGGCATAGCTAGTAAATCTGTGCCAACCTTTCCCATGTGTGTGTGTGTGTGTGTGTGTGTGTGTGTGTGTGTGTGTGTGTGTGTGTGTGTAAATCAAACCTCAAAGAGTTTGTGTGTCAGCTACTTGGGCAGGGACATGAAGCACTGGTTGGACAGAGAGGGTGCTGGAGGTCTTGACTTGGTCACTCAGCTGAGATCTCAACTCTACAGCTGTGCCATGGGGAAGTCTTAATGGGGATCTGGAGAAAGGGGAACCAGCCCAGACTGACTGTGGTCTCTGTGTGCTCTTAAGAGAAATTGTACTTGATGCAGAGAGCTGCATCTGGAAATACTGTGTGTGTACCTGTTATCCTCTCAGTGAACATCACCTACTGTTGCCAATGGTAAGGATTGAGGCTCCTTGATTACTGGTCCAATGGAGGGTCATCACAACATCATCAGGCTATATCACCAATAAACATGAAGAAACTGAAGGTCAGTATGTGTGCAGTCAGTATTTACCTCTAAGAACATACACACTGTGATAAGTCCCAGCTTTGTCAGTGACACATGGATGACATTTTTATCTTATGGTAAGGTATAGAAAATGAATTCTATGAATTCCTAGCATACATTAATACCACAGTGCCATTTGTTATGTTTACCTGTAGTATTTCAAGAATGGGTATTGACTATGTGAAAGTGGTTACTGAAAAAGATTTTTTATGCAAAAAAATTAAATCAAACCAAATGTGTGACATAAGCCCACCTTTTCTAATACCTACTTGCAATACAGCAGCAGTCATCTAATGCACCAAATAAAAAATCCTTATTAAAAGGCTGTCTGTTAGGCTAGCAAAACTGTTGTCAAAGGAATAAGTTTTAGCTACTGAAACATAAAAGAGGATAAATATGTCTCAGGATAGGTGTTACCTTCCTCTACTTCAACCTGATATAAAGAGACAAGTCCTAAAAGACAGACCCATTAGACATAAACCACTTTTGGGTACTGGTTTGGACAGAGCCAGTGCCATTCTCCTTAATAATAATAATAATAATGGGGTTAATAAAGCAATGGTACTGACATACTGTCCAGGGATACATTAATAAAGCCATGGTACTGAAGTACTGTCAAGGGATACATTAGTAATGTGATGGTACTGAAGCTCTGTCCAGGAATACATTAATAAAGCAATGGTACTGAAGTACTGTCCAGGAATACATTAATAAAGCTATGGTACTGAAGTACTATCCAGGGATACATTAGTAAACCTATGGTGCTGGAGCACTGTCCAAGGGTACATTAATAAAGATACGGTATGGAAGCACTGTCCAGGGATACATTAATAAAGCTATGGTACTGAAGCACTGTCCAGGGATACAATAATAAACCTATGGTACTAAAGTACTGTTTAGGAATACATTAATAAAGGTATGGCACTGAAGTACTTTCTAGGGATACATTAATAAAGCTAGGGTACTGATCTGCTATCCAGGGATACATTATATTAAACAGTTAAGTGAGCAGAGCTGGAAAGTTTTTTTTCATGTTATAATAACATAATACCAAAATGGTGAAAATCCTATATTTGAATATAAGATAAATATGACTACTAAAATGAGACTGGAAAGGGGAAACAAATTGTGTGAATCCTCTACAGGAGTATCTGGAAGAACAAAGTGTGGGGTATGTTCTCAATGTTATTATATCTCTGTCAGTACTGAATTTAAGTTTAAAACCTTTGACCACAATTTTAAGTTTACCTGTAAATACAATTGTTAACTGCAGGAGCTAGTGTACCTAGATTACAGTAATCATTGCTGCAGTTATTATATAGTGAAGACAGAGTGAGCACTCCATAAACATATTAAAGAGCATTTGTTTGACATGATTGTAGTATTACTTTTGTAGTATTACTTTTATCATCATTTGCAGATTGCCCCACTACATTTATTGTGACATAACATAACATAATTTTTAGCCAATAATTTTTATCACTGTGCTTATTAAGTAGTCTAGAGTATTCTAACAGTAACATCTTGCCAAGGCTTTTGACACCATCCCCCACTCTGGAATTATAGATAAATTCACTAAACTAGGTATAAATCCCTATGTCACAAGATGGGTTGCCAACTGGCTCACTGACAGAACCCACACTGTGAAAGTAGCAGACTCCAAATCTGACTTCAGACCAGTGACAAGTAGAGTACCACAGGGTTAAATCCTGGGTCCTCTCCTGTTTGCTATCTACTTCTCTGAAGTACAGGCTAACACAGAAGGTCTTTGGCTAATGAAGTTCATAGATGACTGCAAACTAGGAGCCATAATCGAAACTCCTAACGATGTGGACATCCTACAAAAGGGCCTCACTGAGACAGATGCCTGGTGTCAAAGCCATGGCCTCAAGCTCAATGCCAAAAAGTGCATTGTCATCCCCCTTGGTAAAAACTCTGTGCCCATGAACTACAACATAGGTGGTAGTATACTTAACACTGAAAGTGTGATAAGAGACTTTGGGACACAGGTGGACAGTAGTCTCTCCTTTGATAATCACATAGCCACAGTAGTCAGGAAATCCTTCTACATGGCACACCTCATCACAAAAGGTTTCTCATCCAGAAAAAAGGTCATTGTTCCCCTCTACTCAGCACCCATTAGACCCATTATAGAGTACAATGCCCCTTTTGGCATGTACCTCACAAGACATCTACAACTGGAAAAACCGTAGAAATACCTCACAAAGAGGATTACTGGCCTCAAATCGATGCACTATGCAGACCGTCTCAAAAAACTCCAGCTTTACTCCGTCACATATCGCCTACTCAGAGGTGATCTCTGCCTAACATACAAAGCTATGTCAAACCCAGAGCTGTTGGACATGCTCCACTTAAAGAAATCCCATTCCCTCTGAGCTACACGGTCTAGGGACCTAAACCTTGTCACCACTATAAACAGAACATGCCGGAGGGATAGATTCCTGTCCCAGGGACTTCCCATACTCTGGAATAAACTACCTACCTATATCAACAAAGCTCCTCATTAGCACTCTTCAAGAAAAATCTTGATGACTGGATGGGAAATAGGAAATTCACCCCAGGGATCACCTCTGTGGCTCTACTCTACAGTAGCACAGGAAAATAATTTTCTTGGGTGGCAAAAGCCAGGGTACCTTTTTGGCTGGGCTTGTATAGGCCCCAGGGCTGATAGCCTAGTACCTACCTATGAACCTATGAGCCTATGAGCCTATGAGAACAATGCCCTCTATAAGCACACACAGCTTTGTGGGTACACAAAAATTTCTGTTTATTGTTTTATGTTGAATCCAGGCTTAGCCCATGGAAGTCAAAAATCAAATTCAGTGAAATGATGTGGTAAATCAGACTGAAAAAAGGGGTATTTCCCTTAGCAGTGCCTTAAAGGTGTGTACAACAGGATTGTAGTATTATTTTTACCATCATTTGTAGCTTGCCCCACTACATTTATTGTGACATAACAGAATTTTTAGCCAATAATTTTTATCACTGTGCTTATTAAGTAGTCTAGAGTATTTTAACAGTAATCACGTACATAGAAAATGTCAGCAAGAAGTATTTTTGCATTTTATAATGCATTTATTTAACACTTTCACTGATTGTTTTGAATGTTGTTGGGCAATTTTGACATGAATATTTTTTGTGAGCAAAAATCATGTGATGGGAAGTGTTTGGTAATTCTGATGATGTCCAGAGAGAAGAGAACACTCAACTACCATGTTGTATGCTAATAAAAGTTTAAAATATTTTTGTGTGGTTGAGCATTTAATTACTTTAGAATTCCTCTTGGTCTGTGTGTTTATGGAGGCAAATAGTGACTGTTCAAAGATTGACTTTCATTTTATTCATGAATCCAGGTTTCCCCTTCTTCCATCTAGCTTCACTGTATCTGTAATAACAGATGCCTCAGACTTTGCTTGGGGGGGCTGTGTCTTTCGGAATAAAAATCAGGGTCTTTGGAACATAAAATACATAATCATCAAAAAGGTGTTGGCAGTAATAAAGACACTAAAACTCTCAATCCCCTAGACCTCTAGAAGTGGTCACAGACAAGGCCACAGTGATGTCCTACAAAAATGGATAAGAGGGGGTTCTAGATCATACCCACTATGCAGATTAGCCATGGTAGCCTGAGACATTCCACCAGAGCAAAACTTTGTGGCAGACAAGCTTGGCAGGACCAGGACAGACCTTCATGAATGGAAACTGAATTAGGAATCTTCCAGGATATGATCCAGTTATGGGGAAATTCTCAGATAGATCTGTTCACATCCATTCACAGGAAAGAACTGGAAAAAGTCTGCCCCAGAACTCCTTGCAAGCAGGCCTGAAAAATAGATGCATTCTCATTTCCTTAGAAATTAGACTTTCCACCCTTTGCTCCGATACCCAGAGATCATTGTGGTGTCTCCCTTCTGGCCCAGACAACAGTAGTTCTCCCTTCTTTTAGAACCCACCAAGGACAATTACCACAAGCTTCCTCACAGACTAGATTTACTCACACAAGACAGGGGTTATCTGATAAACCCCATCTTGCAACAACTTCAAATGACGTCCTGAATGATAAACTTTAATACCTTTTAGACTCTTATTTTCTGAGGAAATACAGTAGGTATTAAAATATTCAAAGAAACCTACTACCAGGAATTCAAATATTATTTCGTATTCCTCTGTCAAGGTTTGTCTTTCAGCTATTTCAGCATTTCTACTCATGGATCCCCCTCTTTCAATCCACTCTCATATCAAACTATTTTTGAAAGGGGTTCGGCATGACCCACAGCACCAGGGGATCTTGCTTGGGATCTTAATTTTGTTTTGGAAAAATGAACAAATGTTTCATTTGAAATGGATCATCAGGCTGATTTGAGATTCCTAACATGGAAAACAGTATTTCTGATTGCTATGACTTCTTCAAGAAAAGTGAGTTGCAAGCTCTTACGATGGGTCAGCCTTATTTAATTTTCCACCAAGACAGGGTTTCTTTGAGAATGGATACTTCATTTATTCCTAAAGTGGAATCTGTACTTATTTTGAGCCAAGGTATCCATCTCACGACCTTTTTTCCAGAACCTGAAAAGGAGGGAGAAATGTTTCTCCATACTCTGGATGTCCACAGACAGCTGTGATGATATCTTGACAGAAGTAAAACCATCAAAAATCCTGATCAAGTATTCATTTCTTATGAAGGTAAGAAAGAGGGGCAACCAGTGTCAAAACAAACAGTTTCTAAATGGCTGTCCCATTCTGTCATTCCAACCAATACTACTCAATTCTGGGCAGGGTCAATGCACATTCCACTAGAGCCTTGGGATCTTCAGTGGTATTTTGGAAAGGGGTGGACTCAAAGTATTCTAGCAGCAGCAACTTGGTCCTCTTTGCATACTTTATCAAAGCACTACAAACTAGACTCCTTTACCAGGTCTAGTGCAGGCTTTCATAGGCCTGTTCTCCAGGGGTTCCTAGACCCTCATATTTCCTCCTCCCAAAACACTGTAAGCTTTAGTATTCAACTTATATAGCTTAAGCTACTGCAGCAGTGATTTAATCATGAAACATAGCACAGTTGTGTAAGTAAACTTATCATAACAGTAGATGTCCATATAGATCACTGATGGAATAGACAGTCCCTTCTTTCATCTCCCTTATTTTTTTACATGATTTTTTGCCACAGTAGGGACATTGATTTTGATATACATAGCACTGACCTGTTTCAGGGCTCTAGTCATCTTTCTTCAGCTAGCATGAAAGCTCTGAAGTGCTTGGTGCCCAGGCCACTGATTATTTCCCCTCATCTGCTCTCAACCCATTAATAGTCAGGGTGCAGATTCCCTAAAGCTTTGGAAGCTGTTCAGCCATTATATCCTGTCCAGGATATGACCCATATAGCTTTGGATATTGCAGCTGTTATATATTTGAACATCTACTGTTATGTACGTCTGCTTGCACAGCTTTACTTTCTCTCCATTCTACATGTTATTTATTGAATTTTTATGTATTTTTCTGTGAGTCTAAAAATAAAATAGCATTTTATAGCCCATGAAATAGCCATGAAAAACAACAGTGCATATGACAGTTATAATAGCAATAAGTCAGAGTAAAGAGGTAAAAATACTGCAATGATTTTGTGTGTGTGTGTGTGTGTGTGTGTGTGTGTGTGTGTGTGTATGTTGTGTTTCTTAGCAACCTATGCCAAGATGTGTGACAGCAGTCTGCCGGCCTACTCCCAAATACAGGAATTACTATGTATAATTCAGTTATATATTTTGTTATATATAGCTTTTTGTTTGTTTTTAATTTTAGATAGTTATGTTAAAAAGTCATTATTTTGCAATCCGTATTACATTCTGTTATAATTGTGCAGTGCAATAAGTATTCAGTTTCTCTCTGCTCAACTTTGCTATAAATGAATAAATACAAATAAAATAAAATAATATATATATATATATATATATATATATATATATATATATATATATACATACACACACACACACACACACATATATATATATATATATATATATATATATATATATATATATATATATATATGTATATATATATATATATATATATATATATATATATATATATATATATATATATGTATATATATATATATATATATATAAAAAACAGGTCGCTGTCTTTCTAATCCATTTTCAAATGTGACTGACTGCAGATGTATCTGATATACTGCTGCAGAGTGAATTGTGCACCTGGTGTTTGAGTTAAGTCAATAATTATGTCATTTAGTGAATGGAAGCTAATCTTGGCTCCTGGTTATGAAACCCACTTCATGATTTAGTGCTCATAGTTATTTTGTTTTCATCTTTGTCTGTCAGTTTGGTGCATACCCTTCCACCCAGCATTTTTTTGTACTTAGGCCTTCGATATAAAACCTTAACTGTATATGTCAAAATTAATTAGTTACTGACATCTTTCACTTCTGTTTTTTGCTGTTGTGCTAAAAAAGTACAAAGCTATTTGACAAGCTTAGAGAAATATTGCCCAAATCCACCTCTTTTTCCAACAAGCACAAACACACACACACACACACACACAGATGATGTATGCATGCAAGCACACATAGTGCTGTGAGATATCTTTCCTTTTTTATTTTTCACTCAAAAACTGCATTATCAGTGTAATTAATGTCACATTTAAAATGTACAGAGAACAGGTTTTTGAACCCTGTGGGTGTTTATTCTTTTTTATCTGAATGTCGTGAAAATGAATTCACATTTGCTCTGGAGCTAATTAGTGTGCTATAGCTAGCTTTAATGGATTCCTAAGTGTATTTATGTATTTACTGAAAAATATAATTTCTGATTCATGTAGTAATCCTACTAGTCAGCACATACTGTCAGATCTTACGCATTCCTGTAACTACTACATTACTCTGTTTACACACAGTGTGGGTTTTGAATTGTATTATTATGATTTCCAGAAAACTAATTTGAAATCAGCATGTTTTATTACAGAACCTGTCTTCACACCGGGCTTACCTACAACAGCTTCCTCAGTGATGTGGTTAAGTGGTTACACTTCCTCTGTATACTACAACAAGGTCAAATGTAAAATGTGCTACTGTTTTAAGAAAACTGACTAGATGATATTTGTTTAAATGAACAACTTGCAGGACTGAAGAAGTTCTATAACTGCAAATACATGTTAAGGTGAATATTGTTTTGGAAAGTATTAACGTATACTTGAGCTTCTTACCGACCCTAGTTCAGATCTAATTCTCTCATCTGTCCCTGTTTTGGAGAAGCATTTCTATTTTCAGGCCCAATTTACCCCTGCACATTATGTACCTATTTTTGGAGGTATATCCCTATTTTCAGGCTTGATTTGCCCTTCCCGCAATTTTCTGAACCCCCCTCATCACATTTGATTTTTGAAACTAATACATTCAAATTAAACCACATTGCTAATGGTACTAATAATTTGAAGGAAAATAACTCACATTTTACATCTTCCATAAATATAAATGACCTTGTATAGGATCATAGGAAGTTACTTGACTATTGGCCCTGAGGCCCTTACAAGCCTGTCCAGGAATTTAGTAGAAATCCAAAAAGAAGACAGCACCACCAAGGACACAAACTTCAAATAAAAATGATTTAATAAGTTTCAGTCTGATACATATACTTATTAAATAATTTTTATTTGAAGTTTGTGTCCTTGGTGGTGTTGGCTTCTTTTTGGATTTCTACAGAATTGGTTTGCCGTTTGCACCTGCTGTACTTGCTAGCTTTTTTTGGGTGTGTCCAGGAATTTAGCACATGTTCTGACAAGTCAGCACCCAATGCCTCTGTCTAGCAGGGACACAGGTAGAATTCCAGGGGTATATTTTCTGTTCCCCATCCAGTTATCCAGGCTGCACTTAAAAAGCGTTAATGAGGTACTCTGCTTAACATGGAGCAGAAGTCTAATCCACAGAAGAGAGAGTCTCTGGGACACAAATCTTTTCCACCGAGAGAGTCTCTGGGACACAAATCTTTTCCACCAAGTCCCATAGATATCACAGACCAGGTTAAGGTTGTGTGTGTGGGCTACTCGAGTGGAGCTAGACTTGCGGATATGCAGCAGTCCCATCAAGGCGAGGTCTGAGATTGCTTTGTATGCCAGACAGAGGTCACCTCTGAGTACTCTGTAGGAGACAGAATAGAGGGAAAAGGCCTTTAGCCTAGCTGTGTAGGGTAGATATTTGAGACCCTGGATTCTCCTGGTAAGGAACCTCTGTGGTCTCACCAGCTGCTGCATATGTTGTGATGTACATGCCGAAAGGGGCATTGCACTCAATAATGGGTCTTATAAGGGAAGAATACAGGGATATTATGACCACCTTGTCCCTAGATGAGCTACTCTTACTAATGAGGTGGGCCATGTAGAAATCTTTCCGCACAACGGAGGCAATATGGTAATCAAAAGTCAGTTTGCTAATGCCCAAGTCCCTCACAACTGATTGCATGCTTAGGAGCTTGTAAATAATGTGATAATTTGTGGGGACATCACTCTCCCCAAAGGGAATGATGATGCATTTTTTGCCATTCAGTTTGAGGCCATGTTTCTGGCACCAGTCATATGTTTGGGTGAGATCCTCTTGGAGGATCTCCACATCACTAGGGGAACTGATGACAGCACCCAGCTTACAGTCATCTGCAAACTTGGTCAGCCATAGCCCACTGGTTTTGGCCTGCACCTCAGAAAAGTATATCCCAAATAACAAGGGTCCCAAGACTGATCCCTGGGGTACACCACCCATTACATGTCAACTGATTGAGGTGGATTCCCCAATTTTGACTAGATGGGATCTATTAGTGAGCCAGTTTGCTTCCCATCTGGTAACATATGGATTGACACCTAGTTGAGAGAGTTTATCTATTATACCTGAGTGAAGAATAGTATTGAAGGTTTTAGCCAGGTCAAGGTAGGTGGACTGCACTGCCTTCCCCTCGTCCATGGCTTTGTTGGCTATCTCAAAGAAGTCAACCACATTTAGTAGGCATGATTTCCCCTTGATGAAATCAAACTGTGTGGGATCAAGTGTTTGGAGGTTGCCAATGTCCTTGTTAATGAGGTCCATAATAACCTGCTCCATGGACTTGCAGATCAGGCTAGTTAAGCTGATGGGCCTATAATTTCTTGGATCGGTGGATGCTCCACCTTTGTGTAAATGGATGACAGTGGCTGTCCTCCACTTAGCTGGGACAAAAGCCAGTACTCAGGCTTTGGTTGAATAGGGTGCCTAATGGTGCTGCAAGTTCCTGTCTGAGTTCATGTAGGATGCAGCCTGGGATATTATCTGGTCCCATGGAGGCTGTATGTTTTGTCTTTGTGAGGGCAGTGAGGACTTGCTCCCTAGAGATAAGGGGAGGGGGGCAGGTGCTGGGGATGTCCTGATTTACTGATGGGGGGGGTTTCACTGAACCTGTCTGCCAGCTGGTTGGCTATATCTATGGTGTTTGTGTATGTGGTGTCCTTGACCACCATTTCTGAGCAGATCTGGGTGCTTCCCTTGAGTTTCGGACATATGTGAAGAAAGCCTTCTGATTGTTTTAGTATATGTGGCCAGTTTGGACTTGAAGTTTGTTTTGGAGGATTTTACTGGTGCTCTTATTTACTTGTTCAGACTAAGGAGAGATTGCTTCAGTTAGGCACCTGTTTCTTCTTGGTCCTGGACAGCATTTTTTCCCTTTTATTATAGAGTTTATTTATTGCAGATGTCTATCAGAGAGGTTTACTCTTCCTTGAAGAGGATGATTTTTGTCCTGTCAGGTATTCCTGATTCCATGCAGCTATATAAGTGCTTGTATAGTACTTTGGTGTAGGCTTGGGCATATGTGCTAGTTCCTATGGAGGAGGAGAGATCCATGAAGCTGTTTATACCTTCCCTCAGGAGGGTGTAATCAGCTTTTGAAAGTTTTTTTCTTTTTGACTCTATCTAGGGGATGGTCGCGGGAGATGGTGACTTCAAAAGTGACCGCTTTGTGGTCGGATCTTACCAGGGAGGATGACACTGTAGGGATACTGCAGTATGGTAAATTCTGCAATATGTTCATTAAATTCTACAGATTTTCACTTTCTGTTTGATAATGTTCTTATATTTGCGCATCATTTTGTCACACATTGTTTTTAAACGTGTTTCTGAGTAGTATCACACATTCCTACTGTAAGCAGGAAGAGTTATGTGCTATTTGGAATTCAGATTTTATGCTTATTAGATTACCAGATGTTTTAGCTGGATAAACCTATACTTCAAGGGCTTTTGTTCCTGTTTTCAATGTCTGCTGATCAGGCCATGCAAACACAGAAGTCAACATAAAAGCAAAATAGTAACATTGTGATGCAGCAAAAAAGCTAGTGACATCATTTTGCAGATACTGACTGGAGGAGCTGCAAGCCTGTCATGTTTACACTTCAACATTTCATCTACCCCCTTTGACTGGAGACTACTGTGTAGTAGAAAGATCACAGTGCTGCGGTCAACAACATTTTTTTAAAAATACAATGATTAGGCCATACACCAAAGAAATGCAGACCAGAGGTCTTCACACACTAACATTCCTCTTGTGGGGGGAATAGCAAATACTTTAGAAGCAAAAAAAATAAAATACTGAAAAACCCCATAGCAGATGCTTATAGTATACAACATATCCTGAAAAATACAGAAGCAACATACTAAAACATGTGCAAACTTCCTTTTATCAAGAGGTCTCAAGAGACATGCACATTTACCTTGAAAAAATAATCCCCCAGATTTACTAATCTTCTGTGCAGGACTAGTTTAGTCCTGCATGGAAGCGACCATTTAAAAGCAGGATGACAGCAAGCCATGCATATTAATGAAGGCATGCTGCCTGAGCTCCTTATCTTACATGGAGTGTGTAAGAGTGCAGGGGGCATGTCTGAGAGCAGAGCTTTCAGAATATACACACCTCACAATGAAGAACAGTAGAAAGGCCAAAGGAATGAGCGAGACCCTTCATAGGTGTCCGCATACCCCTAGCAACATCCCCCACATGTTCAACAGCAATATTAAATACAAACCAAATAAACAAACCTTTTTTTTATTATGAATTCGATCAAAGCTAACCGTAGGTGCATGGGTTTGCCCATTGCTTAGCTACGGTTAATGCAGCTTAAATGACTGAAGAGGATAAAAAGGAAGATATATGCAAGTGAAGCCATATAGCACTAGTTTAGTGGTCAGATAATTCACTTCACAAGCAGGCAGTCCCATTTCAAGTCCCACTGCAGCACATTCCATTTTCCATGTCAAATCACGTAATGACCAATATTTTAGTTGCATAACCTACTAAATAACATATATTTGTGAACTGGTGTACTGCATTAAATACAGATGTGAAGTGTCAGTGTCATAATGTTACAAAGTCCACAGATAATCACATATGCCCCATACAGTATATCTACACAGGAATCATGGATACAAATTGAAGGTAAATGTGTAATGAATGATAACCCCATACAGCTTCCAAATCCCCCTCCTACCCAAGAACCATTAAATATTACTGTCTAAATCAATGCAGTTGTAAGCGGGAGTAAACACTAGTAAGCAAGTGTGTGCACCAATAATCAGTTGTAAGCATATTTAAGCACTAATAAGTGAGTTTAAGCCCGTTTGCATGAGGGTAAGCAATGGGCACACAGAGTAAGCAATATTGAAACTAACTCTCTGTAAGCATATTTAACCAAAAGTTAGCATTGCTTACCCTTGCGCAAACCCACACAAACCCACTTACAACTGCTCAAAAGTGCCTTAATCACTCTGTATCCAATGGCGCTTGTTCTACCCAGCAACAAAATAAACAGCCTTGCAGGTCTTGATCCCAGGACCCTATACACTATAGTCACAGTAGTTAACAACCAAGCCATCACAGCAGTACAAAAGAATGAGGTATCACCAAACAAATCCTCATTATAGTAAAATCAAACTGAACCTGTGAAAGGAATCAGTATACAGTCATATGTTCTATAACCCACTACATAACATAAATATGTGAACTGGCGTACACCAGTAGGCCCAGATGTGAGGTGTAATTGTAATAGAGTGTTGAAGTCCCCAATAAAACACAAGGACCCCATACAGTGTATGTACACATGAATCATGGATACCAGACATATATATAAGATGTAATGAATAATAAATCAATGCCAAAAAGAAAATATAACGCAAAGTCTATTGTAAACAATGCTAAGCATTGCACAGGCCAGCTTAGGAGGTGTAAGCAATGTGTAGGCCAGATAACTCAATGTGCCCAGTGGTATACCCCTTTAAACAAGGCCAACCTTAGGTAAGCAGGTTTACCCATAGCTTAGCCTTTTTAAAATCGACCAATCACAGCAAAGTGCGGGAAACTGGCCCTACTTAAACCCAACAGGTGGGAATACATCTCATAACTGGTTGTAGCTTCCCCTTTGCAGGCATCATGGCAGAAAGGGAAGAGGGTGTGCACTTCCAGGCACAGTGCTGGGGCATCCAGGAGTTCAATGTCATGGTAGGACTCCTTGTCAAAGACCATGAGCAGAGACTGCTGCAGGGCCGGTACCAGGGTTCCCCATATAAGGTGAAAGCCTGGGACCATCTCACCTGTGACCTCACCAGTGCCACTGGCATACCCCAAACTGGTGAGCAGGTCAGACATCACTATGCCAACCTGAAGCGGTGTAAGGGGGACCTCTTGGAGCAGTGGATCCAAGAGGCTAGAATGGCAAAGGTTGTCTCAGCTGTGTGTAAGTATCACTCCACTATGTGTGTAATAATTGCCAGCTCATGTATATCATGGATAGGTATGGCTAAATATTCCTCTTATGTCCTTCACAGCTGCAAGTGAGTGTGCCACGAACCAGGAAGCCTATGGCTGTTGCCTGGAGAGGTTCTGATACAAGGCAGGTTAGTAATATTCTTGCATGTACTGTCATAGGAAATAAATCTAAAAGTATTAGTAAATTAATTGGCAGTATAAAACCTGTATTGTTTAGGGCAAGTACTGCATGCACAGGAGAATATGGCAGGAAGAGTCTCATATAGTTTGTATGTAAATAAAAGCATAATAGCCTGACAATAAGTGTCTAACTGCTGGACTGCATGTGTATACTCTGGTATCATATGGTAATGCAGATTTGCAATCACATAATAGTACTATTGTATTAAGCACTGTTACCCACACTGTGCACTATAAATAGAATGCGTAGGAATGCCTGTATATGACTGGTGTAATCCCCAGAGGTCATTTAGTACAACTGAGAGACACATAGACAGAAAACAGTGAAAAGACAGACAACAAAATCCAAGTAGCACATGCACCTGAGATGTGAAGTGTTGTATTTTGAGCACGCACAGCCATGGTTCGAATCCTGGCAGTGGTAGAAGTCTGCAGATGGAATCATACCCCACAACTGTACAGCTATGTCCAGAATGCCCAGTAAAGTGGCCCATATCTGTTGCCTGTCAACCTGTCTCCCTTCGAAATCAGTGGGGTGATCCCAGACATATAGGCAGCAAACAGGAAATACAACTGATCAACACACATCTATGAGAACAAAGCTGGCACACTAGCAACTTCCCAAAACCTTGTGAGAGGAAGAAGCCATGTATGTCCCATTTACACCCCCATGTTGTCAAGCTGTGGCCAGAGTGTGTACAGTAACAGAGTGAGACGTATGTGCATAATAGTAATGTGGACTCTGGTACTGTGTGTGGCAACATTCAGGTAGTGCTAACAAACATTTCTCCCACAGGTCTGTCAGATATGAACACTGTGCCCAGAAATACAAAAATGATACCCTGTACTGGTACTGTTTATTTTGGTATTGTAGGGCATTGTGACTGATGCAGTATCTCTGAATAATAAGGTATTACTCAGCACTGTCACCCACATTGTCCTACAAAATATAACTGTCTAGGAAATCCTGTATAAGAGTGTTACAATACAAGGTCAGAATGCAAAACCACAGGAGAATTATAAGACAGAAAGCAGATAGGAGATATACAGCAATATCTATATAACACACACAACTTTGATCTGCAGTGTTTTAGTTGCAGCAGACACAGCCATGGTCTGCATCCTGGAAGGCAAAGTAGACTGCATACAAAATCATACCACACAACTGTACAGATAAGACCAGAATGTCCACTATATGGGCACATATATGCTGCCTGTCACCCTATCCCCCTGGGAAGTCAGTGGGATGATCTCAAATGTTTAGGCAGCAAACAGGGAATACAACTGATTGTCACACATCTATAAGAACAAACCTGTCACTGTAGCAACTCCCGAAACTGAGAGTCATAAGCCAAGTATGTCCTATCTGCACCCCCATGTTGTCAAGCTGTGACCAGAGTGTGTACAGTAACAGAGTGAGATGTATCTGCATAATAGTAATGTGTAATCTGGTACTTTGTGTGACAACATTCAGGTAGTGCTAACAAGCATTGCTCTCACAGGTACATCAGATACGAACACTGTGCCAAGAAATAAAAAGCTTGATACACTGTACTGGTACTGTTTACTCTGGTATTGTATGGAATTGTGAGTGTTACAGTTGCTCTGAATAATAAGGTATCACTGATCACTGTCACCCACACTGTGCTACATAATATAACTGTGTAGGAAAGCCTGTATAAGAGTGTGGTAAGTCACTAAAGGTTGAAGAGGGCAATAGTCTAGATATGTCCCAGTTCACCTGCATGTGGTCAAGACATGGCTAGAGTCTGTGCAGAAAGAGATGGACAGGTATGTGCACAACATCAACCTGGAATCTGGGAGTATGTGTAGAAACAGGTAGTTAGTGTTAACAAACATTTCCTCCACAGGTATACCAGGTAAGAGGTGTATACTGCAGGTAAAACCAGTTCATGTAAAAAGATGATGACAGCCATATCACTGTCCAAACTAAGGCAATAGGGTAGTGTAGTAATACTTGGAAGAGGTAGATAACAGCACTAAATAAGAAAGTAATGTGAACTACAGGAATATACGAGTTGTTAATTGACATCTTTCTCTCCCCCTCACCATATCTCCAACAATAAACTAAATACCCACCTCAACTGGTATGTAATGACTTCACTGTTCTGCTGGGACATGTGTCCTATTGGTTGATAATTATTTAAATTTGTTTCCATGCATGTGCTATGTTGAAATACTCTAACATTGGTAGCATGGTGCCATCAATGTACCTGCATGCTGCTGTTATTACCACTATGGTCCCATATATGCATATGTTCCATATCTCTTGTCTGGGTTAATGGGAATATCTATGCATGCTGTTATACCTAACCCTGGAATGTGTTGACTATTACTAACCAACATATGTTGATGCACCATAAACACCATAGCACGTATGGGAATGCGGGTCCCAGCGGATCCCCCTGTTCCACCTCAGCTGGCCATGGCACTGGGCACCAGCACATCTGGGGCCTAACCCGGGACCTCCTCAGAAGATGGGGCTTGCCCCCACCAAGAGTGGGTGGGGACAGGAAGCTGTCACCCATCGCAGGTCAGAGTCGTGGTGCATAGAGAGCTTGATCATCAGTTTGGGGATCTTCTACGCCAGCTTAAGGGCCGCGTGTCATGACTAGAGGGTCAGCCTGGTTCCCCGACTCAGCCCCCAGCACAGCCACCTTTGGGGCTGTGAAGTTGCAGTGGTGACTGCCCATAGCTGGGGATCACAGTCCCATTGTTTCTACTAGGGGGCTCATGGGCTTCCGATTTCCCAACACCCCTCCCCATCAAGGTGTTTACCCTCCACATGTGTCATATACCGCCCCTGTATGTGTCTTGTTTGTCTTGTCTGTTAACCTACCCGGCCTACCTCCCCAAATATACCTACTATCCCTCCCCAACATCCCACTCTCACCTGAAAAAAAAGGGCAATCTGTTCCCCCCCAAAAATATTGCCCCATACATAGCTATCCATTTTGTGCACATGTCCATTGGACACATGTAATCTGGTCTAATTGGCATCACAACATTTTAATGTTGTCCTTACACCTCTTTCAGGGGGTTGAGTGTCCAAATCTACCTACAAAGTCAGTGTATATGCACAGCTGTTGCTGTAGAAAAAATGGGCAGCTATGGACCTTCCCTACACCCTCCTGCACATCCCTAGCTATTTTTCCTACTGTCTTTCCCTTGTTGTGCCCCTTTTTCACCACTTTCCTATCAACCCTTTTTTTCTTTTCTTTTAAAGAAATTAGCATGGCGGTAAGCAGAAGTCAGCACTTTAAGCAGCAGTAAGCAGGTTTAAGCTTGTTTGCATAGGGGTAAGCAATGCCTATACAGGTTAAGCAATTTAGAAGCTAACTGAGTATAAGAAACTGTAACCCGAAGTTAGCAGTGTTTACCTCTGCACAAACCTGCGCAAACCCGCTTACAACTGCTTAAAAGTGCCTTAATCACTTTGTATCCAACGGCCCTTGTTCTGCCCAGCAACAAAATAAACAGCCTTTGCACAACTCGAACCCAGGACACACCATAGTCAAAGTGATTTACCACTAAGCCATGCCAGATATACATAACCCTGATGTTTTCACAAACATATCATCGAGCACAGTCATTCAACAGTACAGGAAATGTATTTAAACATGTAGATGTATGTGTGTGTGTGTGTGTGTGTGTGTGTGTGTGTGTGTGTGTGTGTGTGTGTGTGTGTGTGTGTACATATATTAATATTTAAATAGATATATACATATCTATATATGTAGATATATATATATATATATATATATATATATATATATATATATATATATATATATATATATAAACATACATACATATGCATATGTCTGTAGATATATATGTCTACAGCTATATGTCTATATATATATATATATATATATATATATATATATATATATATATATATATATATACACACAGCAATATATATATATGTAAGCAGATATATATCTATATCTATATATATATATATATATATATATATATATATATATATATATATATAGGTATATACAGACATACATCTGTATATAAAAATGGGAACATAACAAAAACATATATGTCCACATGCACCGTTAATGGGTTTGAAAGGCCCCAAACAACATACGTCTTGTACGAATAGGTATCTCCCCCCACAGCCAAACATGTCTGCTCTGCAATACACTGCTAACTGTTGCAGCTCCCATAACCAGGACTTGACACGACATGGGCACAAGATGTTAACAGTACTCCATCCCACCTGTATGATGTCAGGCTGGTATCAGTAACATATAATGCAGTACAGTCTGGCTCTCATAGGGAATGTACAATGTGGAAGCAATCAACATCCCTAGGATATATATATACACACACACACATGCAGATACAGATATACATATATATATATATATATATATATATATATATATATATATATATAACTACACATACACATGCAGAGATATGTATAGGAAGATACATATGTAGAAGGTGCACACAATATGAAACAGCCACTATGCCTACAGTTACCACCTTACCAACTGGACACTGTATGAGCCACCCATACAAATGACAATTGTTGGCTGCAACATATACCCACAGAGAGGTCAAAAGATATAACACCACACACAAGTTTGCATACATGGGAAAGCTTTATTTGTGTACTATTACAGTTGTATATGCCATGTCATATAGCTGTTTAGACACTGTTATCCATATAAACAGAGTAATGCAACTGTGAAACAGTTATACTGATACAATACTTGCAACACAGGAACAGAAAAACACACAGTTGCTTCACCACAAAACGAAAACCACAACAGCCACTGGAACAAGTTTATTTCTGTAGCGCCTCGGCCACAATCAGCCTTCAAGGTGTAACATATCACATTTAAAAAACAGTGTATATAACCCCAGCTCCAATTTAATAAACAATTAAACAATCACAAAAGTAGTACAATTTTTTTTTAAAGTAACACACATCAGTTCATATAATACTTTTCCAACAACATTCTATATTCAAGCCCTTAGGCACTAATGTACCATATTTTAAAATAAAAACAGTTTCCTTTCTTAAAAGCATAAGCTTATATCTTTCTTTCTCGTAATTTTCCATTTTAATTTGTTCCAAAATAGTAGCTTTTAAACACACAGAATTTCCAGCATGACATTCATTAAAATGCTGAGCTAAAGGGCTCTCCATCTTGTTTATCCTAATGTCCCTCAAGAGTTCTAACAATCTTATTTTAAACATTCTTTTAGTTTGTCCAATGTAGTACATATTACAATTACATTTAATAGCATAAATAACCCCCTCTGTCCTACAGTCATAGGCTCCATTAACTATAAAATAAATGTTATTAATATATAAGAAAGAATTTACTATATAAGAACATCCACTACATCTGCCACAGGGCTTCGTTCCTTTAACATAAATGTGTTGGTTTAATCTAATCTCAGGTCTCTGAAATCTAGTATGTACTATCATATCTTTAATATTTCTCCCCCTCTTATATGAAAATATTAATCTTCTATTTACTAAACCACCAAGTTCAGCAAAACTCTTAAGAAATTCCCAAAAGTGTAGTATATGTTGTTTAATACTGTCACTCAGAACATTATATATGGAAACTACAAATAAACTATCTACATTTATATCATTGCTAATTTTACTTCTAAAAGTATTTACTTTTTGACTAATATTATATCTAATATTTAATACTTTTGAATATCTTTATCAATTAATTTAACATCAAATTTTCTATTATTGAACATTATCCTTGTTTGTCCCAATTCTTTCATAAACACCTGTTCTTCAATACAGAGCCTAGAGATGCTCAAAAATTCATCAAAAGGCAAAGATTCCATGGTATGTTTTGGATGGCAACTGGTGCCCATTAAAAACTCATTTATTACTTCAAACTTTCTATGAATACTTGTACTAATATATTTTCCTACTGTTCCACATAAATTAATATCCAAAAAAGAAACCTGATGTCCAACTTGTAGACCATCAACAAATATTTGAAATCTATTTGACTGAATGTCTTCTACAAAATTTGATACCAAATTACTACCACCATCACATAAAAAAATTAAATCATCTATGTACCTAAAATAAAATTTCACTTATTTCTTAAAAAAAGATTTATTACAAATACACTCTCTTTCTACCAAACCCATAAAAATATTGGCATACATAGGTGCAAATGAAGCACCCATGGCAGTACCCTGTATTTGGTGATAAACTTGATTATCAAAATAGAAACAATTATTCTCTAAACAAAATTGTACTAAATACAAAATATAATGTGTAAACGGACTATTACCCATCTGACAAAGTAATGCTTCTAATCCAAAAACATGTTTAATACTTGTGTAAAGACTTCTTACATCTAATGTTATCCAAAACATGTTATTCTTCCACATAACATTCTTAATCTTGCTTAAAAAATCAAAGGAATCTTTAATGTAGGAAGGGAGTTGCTTAGCTTCTTTCAGTAACACTCCATGTAAAATAACACCCAAGTTATTGGCCGAGGCGCTAGAGAAATAAACTTGTTATACTAATACAGTAGTCTGGAAAGGTTTACATATGTTGCTGTCCAGGTGGAGGCCTTCAAGTAGTACAATAGTAAAGACAGACTGGGCCAGAGGATACCAAACAATCAACATTAAGTAATGCAGATGTATAGTCCAGCAGCCTGTATCTACACTCTGTACACAATCCCTAGGGGTTAAAAACCTCAGTTGACACAATGGGATGTATCTGTTACATAACAAGCCATAACTGACACCATCACATATGACACATATGTGGCACATGTCATATGACACATATGACACCATTCACAATCACACTGACAAACAGAACAGTCTGTATGGCAGGAGGCAGTAGGCCTGCATTTACCCAAGGTGGATTGAATGGTAATGTACATCCAGATACCTTAAGGCAGCTTACCCCTGATACCCCCACATTTTGTAACAGCCTAGGTTAGTTATGGTGTATTGCACCCCCCAGACTCAATAATCCAGGGCCATATACCACTGTTACATACACTGGCCTCTGGAGTGCATAAGGGCACACATGTATTGTGTAGACGAAGTCCGCACATATATGGACCCAACCCCACAGTATGTGTGTGGGGGACACAACGGCAGTGGACTGACGGCAGGAATGGCAGCATGACATACTCACAGCCCACTACATAACAACCCCTGACGGCATGTCATATGTGCAAAGCCTGGTATGTAGGTGGAGGACAGAGGCTGGAACACAGGCCCATATGTGTAAAACTGTTGTCATACACTAAGCAAGTCGCTGGTGTTACAGGATAGTTTGCAACATACCCTTAGTCATGAATATGAAGGTAGAAACAGAAATGGATGTAGCCATGTACTGATAGCACTCAACACACACACTGCCAGTGATATATCTGACAAAAGACTTGTGTGGTGGACAGACAAAACATAATAGGCACACCTCTGGCCATCAAGAGGATAGGCCCACAGCTGAGAGCTATGCAGACATACTGTATTCCAAGTTAAACTAGTATGTACACACACACCCTGTAACACCAGTGCTATACAATGCATACAACAACACTATTCACACTCTGCCTGTAGTTCTGGAACCTCCTACAAATACGTAGCTGGCCTGAATGTGCAGATTCTCCTGTAAGAGGTGTTGCTACCTGCTGTCTGTAACACTGATGCCCACACATAGGAAGGGTGTCCATCATACAGGAAAGGTAAAGGAATCACACCCACATGATGTAGGGATTTATAGTAGTTGGTTGCTATGACAGTGGTAATTGGAAGTACTACACAGCATGCTGCATGCAGGTAGCAAGTGGAGGACACTGATTGGTGCAGAGGCCATCACCTGATCGTGTGCATCACCTACAAATTCCATGATGCAATCTATGCAAAGCAGCTCATTCCATTTACTGGAGAGATACTGAAAGTGAGAGTGAGAGTGAGGGTGAAAGAGAGAGTGTGCATATAAGGCACAGAACAACAACAAAAAAACATCCAGAAGAGTCTGCATTCCCATAACAGGTATGTGAAGTATATAGGTATGTAACTGACCATAGTACTTGGTCCATAATAATGGGATGGATGATGTGGAATGATTTATATGTGCCTTCAGGTGTTGTTGTTGTAATGAAGTTTAGCTGAACAATTGCTAAGGACAATAGAGTCCGTCTCTATGGGTAGTGATCCATACCCATCAACCGTGCAGAGCAGCACTGACTGATAAGATGTAAGCCATCATAATGCGTGTTGTGTAATGGGAAGTATGTATATTATGTGGCCAATAGCTGGTGGTGAAAGTAATGCCATTATGAACAGGACGTGGGATCCATAGCCCACCCCTTGCAGGGTACTCAGGTTAATCTGTATTGTAGCATGCAGGAATGCCATAGGTGTGTAATAGGGTTACCAGCAATCTGGCCCTACATAAATCTCCCTAATATCAGGCTGTGTCCATATGTGGCACCTGTCTGTGTTGTAGCAAGGCAGAAAAGTGCAGTTGTGCAGGAAGGTGTTGTGAGATTGTAGACCTGATGTCTGAATGTACCATAGGTTCATAGGTTCATAGATTAGTACTAGGCTAACTGCCCTTGTGAGACATTTTTAAGCCTAGCCAATTATCCCTTGTTAGACTCAAACCCTGCACCTTGTGTTTGTAATGCAAACACTTTAACCATTAGGCCACCCTCCCTAATAGACATATAGGTATGCATATGTGTACATATATATACATATATATATATATATATATATATATATATATATATATATATATATATACCTACATGTATGTCCACAAATATACAGGTACCCATGTGTAGACATATATATGAGAACATATATACATCACATATATCTACACATATATAGATATATACCTATATGCACATGTCTACATATATACAAACACACACACAAACATATATGTACGTGAATACATGTCCCCTGTATTACTACCACAGTGTTGCATGTTATGTGTGAGGAAACAGCACACATAGCAATAAACATAGATATCTATAGTTGTCAGTGTGTGCAACATATATGGGTATGTCACATGTGAACCCCCTGTTGGGACCACATTGCCCTTGTCTGTGAAGTATGAAATGGGAACATGGGAAATTATGGCAGGTATAGTTGTGCAAGTGGTCATGGTTGGTAGATATAGAGGACAGCCTACAGGGGTGGTATGTGACACATGTGGTGGGTAAACACTCTGGATGGTGTGTGTGGTCTGTGATCTGGATGCCCCATGGGAACCAATATGGATACAATGTGAACAAGCCTCCCACCCACTGCTACTCACAACAGCAGTCCATGTCCTGAAGGTGCCTGGCCTGGAGGCTGAGCAGGAGGAGCATGTTAGCCCTGTGAATGTGTACTGGATGCCCCTCAGAGTGATGTAGCACATCCCAGATGTGTCTGTGGAGACTGCTATGGAACAGACCCTGGACCTGACCTCAGGGGACAGGAACATGTCTGTGTGTGCCCCAGGGAGGGACAACATCCCCTGGGTAGGTTCCACCTGACGGTATTGCTGGACCAGTACATGAGGAGGCCCTAGGGTGGGACACACATGTGATGTGGCTGAGTAACATGGGCAGATGAGTTTGGAGAGGTGGTTCTGCTGGCCAATAGTACATATACATGCTATTGTGTCACTGTTATAGAACATATGTTGGTAATAATAGTCTACACAATCACAGAACATGTCCAACAGCATGCCTAGATAACCGCAATAACACAGTATGTCAGATGTGCAGCACACACATAGCAAGCATACCACAGGCATACATGGAACCATTGTGGCCCTGAGAATGGCATGCATGTGAATAGTCTGTAACAGACAAGCAATTATAGTGTCTACACAGGGAACATGGTTACAGACACATTGCACAAAGTGTGGTACAGTACAATATCTGCCCCACTGGTAGGTATGCTGTAGCCATACCTATTGAGCTGTGTGTATGGTTTGTTGTCACTGATATGGTGGAGGTGACAGTGATGTGTATTAAGAACTGTGGTAACCTTGCTGCATGACTTGCTCACACCTGTGTCCATCTTTATGTCTTTCAGACATGATGTCTCATGCAAGACTGCTAGCTTACACAGCAGCAGAAAATGACATCCTGCTGGATGGACTCATTCATCACTATGCAACCTTGTTTGGCCAGGCTGCCCATAATCAGCAGGAGCGGACCACCCTGTGGAACAACCTAGTCCACAGTGTCAATGGTGTTGGGCTGCACAACTGCAGTTATGAGCACGTCCAGCATCATTGTTCTGACCTGCTTCATAATGCCCTAATGCACGTCGGCATGCTGCTGCAGTCCAGGGGGATCACCTTGCCACGGGGGGGGCCATGCCATCCATCCCGCAACATGTGTGTAGGAGCTCCTGGCCAGCCTCATGGCACCTGCCCATCTGGCCAGCCACCAACTGCCAGACACCTTTGTGGAGGTGGGTGCCACCAACAAGCTGGCCGAGGAGCATGCAGGTAAGGCCACAGGGCACATCGTAGACCACTGTTTCATATACATCTGCATTGTTGCAGGTAGATCATGCATATCTGACATGTCATAGATATATTTTGTTGCTGCACAGTAGTGATAAACAGATGTCCATATGTGGTAATATTGTAAAAATGTACTGTTGATGTATTGTAATACTTCACCTACCCTGCAGCACTGCCACAGTTGTGGCCACTGACTTTGCATCTCTCACCCTCTTATGTAGGTCCCTCCAGGATACCACTAAGGCAGCCGCCTGTAGCTGGTGAGTATGGTTCATGTAGATGCTTGCCAATACACCAGGCATGTAATGGCAATGGTGTATTCCATGCACATATCTAACACTCCTACCCAGAATGCATTCTGTACATGCGCAAGTATTGTTGTTGTGAAATGCATGGCATCATGGGGTGACCATGATGGGGTACTGGAAGGGTATGTCAGACACCTGCATGATAACTAACATCCTGTCATTGTGGAATGTGTCCACAGGGAGTAACATAATAGTGGGAGACATGGCCTACAGTAGGAACGTGTTTGGAACAACACCCATATACAGTGCACCACCAGTGTATGTACCTGTAGGACAATAGCAACTGTTGCAGAGAAACACTATGGCATAAGGTGTTACAGTGGTCCACATTATCAGCTGGGACTAGGCTGTAACATGTGGTGTTCAGTTTATGGGACACTGCAAAGTGACACACATGTGTAGGGCTTACTTGTCATACATCTTAAAAATGGCTGACGGACGTGGGAAGGGTGTCATCATGACACACCAGTGCACTGCAACAGGGATCCTAAGGATGCTAAGAATGGCTGTATCTGCACATAGTCAGGTT
Organism: Protopterus annectens; assembly: GCF_019279795.1. Taxonomy (NCBI): domain Eukaryota; kingdom Metazoa; phylum Chordata; order Ceratodontiformes; family Protopteridae; genus Protopterus; species Protopterus annectens. Next base: position 806,297,456 of record NC_056735.1, on the reverse strand, counting down.
CAGGACCTGTGGCAGCAGTAACTCTACTCCCACAGCAATAGTGATGGCAGTGTGTGAACACCAAGGGATGTGCACATGAGCAGACCTTGCAATCATGCAGAATAGGGGGACATGTGTAGGGCAGACTGAACATACACTGGCAAATGCAGATGGCCCATGCTAGTATACCCCTGCCAGAAGTAGTGACTACTGTAGTGCACACAACAAGAGGTGCGACAAACTGGTAAGCAAAGCCTGCACTGTGTAAGTGCCCGTACATTTACCCATAGCTCAGCACTGCTTAGCTTCATGAAAACCCATGCAAACACACTTAAAGATGCTCAAAACTGCCTTAACTACTCTGTATCTGACAGCCCTTGTTCTGACCAGCAACAAAATGAACAGCCCTTGCAGGTCTTGAACCCAGGACCCTGTACACTAAAGTCACAACACTTAACCACTATTCCATGACCACTGTAAAAACAGCTGTTGTTTTACCAATATAACTGTCAATACACATATTGAGTAGTATTGAACAATTGCCTTTACTTCTACAATTGTGTAGTTCTTATTATTAATATGACTGTTGCATCGCATATGCTGTTTTATCATAATGTACACATAGTAGATACATACAGTGAGATACATCTGGGAGGGTATACACAACTGTGAGGTTTACACATGACAGGAATATGGATATATACACAAAATAGGTTGATATATGTCTACATGTACTGCTGTATAGAGCAACATATATATGGCCATGTTTACATCTCTTCATATGTACACACATATATATATATATATATATATATATATATATATATATATATATATATATATATATATATATATATATATATATATATATATACATATACATATACATATATATATATATATATATATATAGTTAGATATATGTATATATAGCTATATATGTATGCACATCATATGTGTACAAATATGCCTATATATGTTGGTATATATGTAGATATCAATAACTATATGTGCATACATAGTTATTCTGATATACCTATTACTATCAATATATATGTAGATATCCATATGTATACGTGCATATGTATCGCTATACATTGCTCTGTATATGTATTTATCTGAGTGTTTATATATATATATATATATATATATATATATATATATATATATATATATATATGTGTGTGTGTGTGTGTGTGTGTGTGTGTGTGTGTGTGTGTGTGTGTGTGTGTGTGTACATATACATATCCATCTATGTATGTCGACATGTATATGTGTATATATCTATATAGGTGTATGGATAATTATATATACATATATGTTCACCATATGTCCTGAACATGGAGTGGAACTCTACCTCAGCCCCAATAGTCCCACCCTCTTAGTGCAAGGGGATGTCAGGTATGTTTTGCAGGTATATTTGTAGACTATTGTTACTTTAATAGGGATTGTCTTCACAGACATGGTGTGTGGGAGGTCACATCTGCCTTTAACATTTGCGCCATTGGCTACCGACAGACATTCTAAGGACATCATAGTACAGTACCACTGGTAGCACAGTAATGCTCCTGTGGACTACAGCAGAGATATGGCCAATATATGTGGAAAGTCTGACACACTCTGGTCAGTCCAGAGGTATACACAGAACCCCTTAGTACAAGACATGTGGACCAATTCTGACAATGTGGATGTTAACAGCCATGTAGATGGGTATATCACGTAACTACTGGTACACATTTATTCCCATAGGTTATGCATTCACACACCCCTGTCTGTCCTGACACATAATAACCGCTGGTACAGCGGTGCCATGGCAACATACTACCAACTAGTTAGTGACATACATCTGTACAGCATCCCACTGCTTTGTCTGACATATGTGACTGTTATGGTGTCCTGGCAGCAGTACATCTGGCAAGCATCTGGACATAACATCTCACTGGGTAAGTACACTAAGCTTCTCTGCATGTAACAAAGCAGTGTGCAGGCTACAGGCACACTGCTTCAACACTGGCCTACATTTGGGGGAATACACATGTACCTGCATATGTACCAGGCTCTACAGGAATGTCACAGCACAGAGTAACTGACACCTGTGTGAAAGTGCATAACCACAATCAATGTGAACACAGCCACAGCCACGTATGGTAAGCTAGCTTAATATTACAGGATATGGACTATCTGATCAACACCATCCTCATATGTGCCACTCACACACTAACCCTAATACTGGACCACAACATAGTGTGGTCCGATGCCTGTCTGTGGTATGGGACATGTGTGTGTATGGCCCTGCAAACATGTAAGCCAATAGGGTAACATACAGTGGAGCAGCATGTAACATCAGATAGAACAGGACCAAGAACAATGACATCTACCACAGTCTGTACACAGGCCAAGGTACATATTCACAATAGACACACTGTTAACAATCACCATAAGTACACATATCTCAGTACTGTACACACAACCACAGAATGCCCAGATTCTGTCCTCAAATACAACCCCTACTATACATAACATGTGTAGCAGTCTGATATCTCACTGGCTTATCAGATATGATGTCAATAAATATGGTGTACAGAACATATGCACCTCTTACTGCATGACATATGTACAAAGGTTGACAGAGTTGTGGCTGGAGGCACAAACACAGGGCCAATATTTACATGTTGCTGTGATAAACTCATACATTTACTGTTGTAACAGGGTTTGTTGCAACATATGTCCAATGAGGGATATGAAGTCAGTAACTCTCACAGCTGTCAACACCTATTGACTGCAATCCTCACACTACCTTCTGCAGTTCACAGATAGGTGTTCTGTGGGTAACACAAGAAACAAAAGGCACCACACACTGCCCATTCTGCAGATGACCCTACAGATGGGGGTTACATCATAAACATAGCACTGACATGACATGTATTAAAACATGTAGGACAGCTGTTAAACCAACATTACTCCAAATGCAGCATAGCAGCACTTACAATCTGTAGTCAGGTCAGGCACATCCTCCTCCTGTGTGTTGGCCTGTTTCAACAGTGTATGTTGTTAGAGGTAAATCCCCAATCCATCTGTGATGCTGTTTGACAAACAACAGATCTAGTTCCTGCTCACAGGGAATGAAAAGGCCCACAACCAACATGATGTTCCTAGATATTGGAGTGTGTTTCCATGCAATTGGCTATGAGAATGTTATCACAGCTGTTCCACATGCAATCATCTAGAGGAGGGCTGCAATTTATGCAGAGGCCATCAGCTGATCATGAGCATCAATTACAATACACATGCTGCTGCCTAAGCAAAGCAGGTGTAAGTCTCCACATCCACCAGAGAGGGTGTGAGACAGGCAGACAGAGGTAAAGATAACTCAGGGAGGGGTGGGAGAGTAAAACTTAAGCATGTTTGTGTCACACACCTACCAGTAAAGGGTATCAAACCCCTGACTGACTATGTATTGCTATCACGTGTCTATGCAGTTTTGGGATGCGCCACATAGGTTACATGTTGAGGAGCCCTCCAAAAGTATATGTGATGGTGAGTGACATCTGTAACAGTGATATGGTAGGTATATGGTAGGTGTAGTACATGTGGCTGTCTGCATGAACAGGTGTCAGTGTCAACACAGCCACACTCTCTGAGGGACCCACACACATTGACACACTTGGCAGGATCAGTAACACAACTCATCACTAGTTAGAGTGCCACAACACAGTACTCTGCAGGTATCACATGCACCACCGGGGTTATACAGAGGTTATATGGGCAAATGGTATGTGGAGGTGTCTGACATCAGGCAGCTTGCTTCAGTATGCCATTGGGGGTTGTAGTGAGTGTGAATGTGGTCATAGGCATCATACACCACACACACAGACACAGGGTGCCAGTACTGACATGCATGAGTGCATTGCTTCACGGGTGTGTAGTGGTCAACTGTGCCAGATGGCTATACAAGGCTAGGTGATGGGTATACCTTGGCATCAGGCCACATGACAATGGTCTGCAGTGTGGCTCAGGGGTATAGTGTCTGGATTTGCCCACACAGGTGGGTATTGTATTCACCATCCAGTCACCTGGGTAATTATTGTGTGTGGCCATTGCTGTGCATTGCTTTCCATGTATGTGTTCCTTAGTCCATGACATGGATGGTGTCTGGGATGTGCACACTTCCCACATGCATGTACAGTGACATGTGTAACTGTACCTAGGGTGTGTGGCCCATGTTGTGTACACAGATTGTTATCATCAGATGTGCCAGTCCTGGCCTCATGTGGTGGGAACTGTTAATGGAGAGCAGGATGACCCTGCACCTACATTGATAGCATGATACAGGTATTACCTGGTGTCAGTGGCATATGTCCATAGAGGGCATGTGCTTCAGGCATGGTATGTCCTTTGTGGGTCACATTTGATGGCACCACAGGTGTTACAGGTGTCCAATGGGGAATGTAAGGAAGGTGCACTGTCTGCATGTACGTGCCTATTGGACTGATGGACAGGGTGCTATTCCATCTGTAGCCCACTGCAATCACACTATGGTTACTATCAGTGGGCAATACGGGTACGACCAACATAGTAGTCGTTGCCTAGGCAAGTGTGTGTGTGTGTATGAGAAATGGGATGAGAGTGTTCTCTGGATAATGCAAGGGTTTCTAACTTTGTTCACCTGGCGTTGATGTCACATGTAGGGGGTATGGATTTGCACCCCAGCCTCTTGGCTATTTCACATTTGTTAACCCTGTACAGTGGACATTGTGACATATACTAGGGCCACCATATAAGAAATTAGCAAATTCTGCTCCACAATGAGTCTATTTGTTACACACTCACAGCCACCTCCACACAGGATATGAATGACAAACACAGACACACACACAGAAACAGAAACACACACCTGCCATGTCTGGGATTTGAACTCCTACCTAACTAGTTTATTACACTACAGCACTACGCAGTTATAGGACGTGCCACAGATATTACTGGAGTATTCCTTCCCCAAAGTTGTATTTTACAGTGAATGACATCAGCAGGATTGCCAAAGTAGGGCATTTGAATTGTGGTGAGTGTGACTAGCCTAATAAGCATTGTGGTCCCTACACAGACATAGAAACACACACAATAACATCCACAACTGCCTTGTGTGAATAGAAACCCTACCAGAGTTCTGCATCACACTACAGCATTACACCATTATAGGACACACCACTGAGATTACTGCAGTACTCCTTCCCCAAAGGTGTATTTCACAGTGAATGACATCAGTAGGATTGCCAAAGTAGGGCATTTGAACTGTAATGAGTGTGATTAGCCTAAAAAGCATTGCTCCCCACACAGACATAGAAACATAGACAAAAACATCCACAACTGCCATGTGTGGGAATATAACCCATACCAGAGATCTATATCACACTACAGCATTACACAGTTATAGGATGCACCACGGAGATTACTAAAGTACTTCTTCCCCAAAGATGTATTTCACAGTGACTCTCATCAGCAGGATTGCCAAAGTAGAGCATTTGAATTGTAGTGTGTTTGACTAGCCTAAAAAACATTGCTCCCTACACAGACATAGAAACACACACAAAAACATCCACACCTGCCATGTGTGGGTATAGAACCCCTTCCAGAATTCTATATCATACTCCAGCATTTTGCTGTTATAGGATGTGCCATGGGGATTATTGGAGTACTCCTTCCCCAAAGGTGTATTTCACAGTGAATGACATCAGCAACCTTGCAAAAGTAGGGCATTTGAATTGTAGTGAGTGTGACTAGCCTAAAAAGCAATGCTCTGTACGCAGACAGAGATCTGTGAGATTAGAATTCCTACCTAACTAGTTTATCAGACTACAGCAGTACGCAGTTATGGGACATACCACAGAGATTACCGGGCTGCACATTTCCCAAAGATGTATTTCACAGTGAATGACATCAGCAGCCTTGTCAAAGTAGGGCATTTGAATTGTAGTGAGTGTAATTAACCTAAAATCCACTGCTCTCTACACCGACAGAGACACACACACACAGTTGCCATGTCTGGGATTAGAACTCCTACCTAACTAGTGTGTCACACTACAGCAGTACACATTTATGGGATGCACCATGGAGATTACTGGGCTACACCTTTCCCAAAGGTGTATTTCACAGTGAATGACATTAGCAGCCTTGCCAAAGTAGGGCATTTGAATTGTAGTGTGTGTGAGTAGCCTAAAATGCATTGTTCTCTACACAGACAGAGACACACACACACACACACACACACACACAGAGTTGCCATGTCTGGTATTAGAACTCCTACCTAACTAGTTTTTCACACTACAGCAGTTACAGGATGTGCCACAGAGATTATTGGGCTACACCTTTCTCAAAGGTGTATCTCAAAGTGGATGACCTCAGCAGGCTTGTCATAATAGGGCTATGGGGAGGGCAGTGTGTGTGCATGGGTCATAACCCATTCGTCTAGAGGTTGACACACCACATGCGGGAACATGCAGGGTTATATTCCACAGGTACATGTATACAGCTGCTAGATGACTACTTCCTTGTATAGTCATGTTACACAACTAGCACTTGCACCATATAGTCTGTAATGCTGATGGATACCAGTGGCTAATGTCTACAGTGAGTGACATTTACATCTCATGTGGTTGTAGCCATTTGGCTGTGTGCTGGGTGGGACAGGCCTCATAATGGATGGCTCTGTGTCACAGTCACGCTCTTCCACAGATCTATGTATGTCTACATTTGGCTTATTATAGTGGATTGTCCTTGGATATATGTCTGTATTCCTATCTACTGTGTGTTCAAAGCATGACTGGTGCATACTGAGGAGTGTATGCTCTAACATCTGCAACTGTCAGATATGTATGGCCCACTGTTGTTTGCAGACATGGGCTTCATTTGTTTAAGTGTGAGAGCATGCCCAGTATGACCTTTCAGTATGTTGTTGTCTGATGTTGCCTTCATTTCTCTAAGTGTATGAGCATGCCCAGTATGCCCTTCTGTACTGAATGTGTGGATCAATTCCAGGTAGTTTGTACTCCAGTGCAGACCTTTGTGTTGTACACCTATAGGTAGCAAACTGTTTCTGCAGGGTATCCATCAATCATTTGGTAATATGGGGGCAAACTGTGCAAGGGATAGTGTGTACTATAGGTGATTGTGTCTGTGCTGCTTCAGCTACATGGCACTGCTGTTAGCAGAGATATTCAGACGTGTACTGTTATACACTGTGATGTTTTCTGTCCTCATGTACTGTCAGGTGGATTGGGGGGCACACCTGACTGTTTCTACATTTCTACATAGGATGGGGGGGGCACACCTGACACTTGTACACATTTACTATGACTGTACTGATATGTCAGGTGCTCCATTTCATTCTGTATTCTAACCTATCATGCTGACTAGAGGCATATCAGTGTACTACAGGTCTTAGCTTTGATTGACCTACATATTAGTTTCTGACTTCCTACCCTTCAAAACTAACATCCCACTGCCTGACCTGCTGTAGTCTGTCTGTGTAGGCTTGGGGGGAGGTTACCCATAGGCATCATTCAGAGACCATAGCATAGCATTTGTTTGTGTTTGTCTATAGCTGTCCTGCTGGCTGAAACTTTTGTTGGGTATGTGAACCTCCCTGACTGGCATGTGTGAGTCATATGGATACACATGTAGCCCAGCACATTTTCTGCAGTGGGTTTTGTCACCCTGTGTAGTACTGGCTACTATGGTGACACCAGTATTTCTTACAGATCTCATGGTGCCACTATAGGTGTCTACTATCTGCTGGCATACCATTCAGCCACCCGATTCCCTTGCATGCTCACAGCCATACCAGAGATACAGGTAACAACACATTCTACTCCATTTGGCAATTGGTAGGTTGAGTGACTTACCTTGTGGGTGTGCCAGTATTGAGGATGGTGCTGGAGGGCTGCCTAAGTCAGATGCACATAGTACACTCCCTATACATGGTTGAGCACAGGTAGTGTCATGTTTGGCATCCCTTTTACTGTATGTGTGAGTCAGAGAGAGAGGTGTCATTCCCTGGGTCCCTACTGTGTCAGTGTATGTGCTATGCATTGCCTCTGTGCCAAGGTCAGGGCATACTGGGCACTCCTCCATCTGCCTACTGGAGCAGGCTCAGGTTGTTCCTCCTCCGAGTCACTCTGTGCCTGTGCAGGCCTTGGCATTGGTAGGGGGCTGTGTGGCCCTGCCCTGTGCTGTTCCTGCTGCAGCTGTTTCCATAGGATCATATTGTGCAGCATGGCACACACAATGACAATTTGAGTACATGTAGCTGGTGAGTACTGCAAGGCTCCACCGGATGTGTCCAGGTACTGGAACCGTGACTTGAGCATCCAAAACGCACTCTCTATTATAAGTCTGGTCTGTGCGTGTGCCTCATTATGGCATTCTTGTTCGGTTGTGTGTGCATTTCTGATGGGTGTCATCAGCCACGGCTCCAGTGCATAACCAGCATCTCCCACTAGGTGACCATAAGGGATGTACCCATTGCCAAATCTCTGGTACAGCTGCATCAGATGCCAGATGTGGGAATCATGATAGGTTCCAGAGCAGCCAGCACACACATTCATTATAATGCCCTGGGCATCGCACATGACCTGGCAGTTGATGGAGGGGAAGCCCTTGTGGTTGATGTAGACCCTACCCCGATCACCAGGTGATGCTTTGATGCATATGTGTGTGCAGTCTATAGCACCCACTACCTCAGGGTATTCTGCTATTTGGTGGAAGAGACGCATATTGCTAGCGAACACCTCATGGGTGTTGAGGAAATATACGTACTCACTAGCATGTGCTGACATGGCATCCAGGAACTGGTGGAATACTTTGGATGCTTATGCCTGTGAGATCCCTATGATATTCCCAGTTGGGCTTTGGGGGGGTTCCTGTGACTAGTATTCCTAGGCCTACACATACCTAGGTATCCACTGGAATGGGTTCCCCTCTGTTAGTTAGGTGTGTCAGGCATGGCCAGCACAGCTCTACAATTTGCTGTAGGAGGTCACTGTCCACCATATAGTGCTCCACTATCTCCAGCTCATGTAGCCCCTGTTAGGTTACCTTGGTTGGTCGACAGCATTCCCATCCTCACCACCCTCAGCCTCTTCCACGTGTTGTTGTCTGATAGCTGCTGCAGCCCCTACACCGGTGACAAAGAGTATGGGAAAAACCAGAGGGAAAGGTGTTTGCATAGTTTATAATAGTGTTCTGGGCTGGGCTGGTCTGATGCCTGTGTAATTGGCTGATTCTGATACATTTCACTTGCCAGCTATGCTAGTTCTCCTTGATTAACTTCCTACTGCTGTTTTCCCTTCCCATCGCCTTCCTGTTTAAGCCCAGGGGCGCGCTGCACAAACACAGTGCTCAAATGTGCACAGAGCTGCTATTTCCTGGTTTACATTTTTTTTCCTTTAAACCCCTGTGAGTGGCGTGCACACCTGCTTAGGCAATGTAAAGAGTGCTAAGCAGCCTCAGAGACACACGCTTAGCTATGCTAAGCTAGGAGCAAACCTGAGCCACAGGGCTCCAATCCGCTTACAGTATGCCTGGCACACACCCCTATGATGTCAGCTAACTCCTAGGCTTGCACAAAGCTATTCC
>NC_056735.1:806280347-806282847 GCF_019279795.1 Protopterus annectens | reverse complement strand
AGTGCTAGCTGCAGAGTAGAAAATGGGCAGCCAACTCAAATAGCAGGTTGTATGGATATATTCTGATCAAGACGGTTCAGGATCAACTAGGAGAAAGAGGAATTTTATTCTTGATACAAGTTTATGCAGGCAGAAAGTACTGAATTTCTATCTAGTTTACTCAGCAAAACTGATTGTTTTCTTCCAATCTGATAAAAATCCTTTGTGGATCCAGAGGAGGTATTTGCTGTCTTAAGAGAATACCTGATACAGAAAGTGCAGGTCCCGAAACAGGACCAGTAGCCCCCCCAGAGCAAAGGACCAGAACCGACCCAAAGCAGAGAGGGCAGCACATTCCTGTAGTGAGAGAAAAACTACTTCTAGAGCCATTTCCTCTTTTTAGGAGAAATAAGGTAATGAGAGAAAGTATCAACTATTACAGTAAGGCAAGAGACACTTTCTATTAACTGAAGACCCATTTTTGTTTCCATTGACATTTTATAGTTGCTCTTTTTCAAAATAGATTGTTGCCTTGTTTTCTCAAGTACAGGCCAGATTAGTGACAGCAATATATAAGCATCCATATGGTTGAGACTCCCCACATCAGTTTAGAAGCTTGTTGAAGGTAAATGTTCAGCCTGTCTTTTCATTACGGGATCAGTGACATTTATCAAAACATAACTTCAGTATGGAATAAGAGACTATGAACATGAATATGCCAATGTACAGTAAACAGCTTTTGCTGAAATTTATACTGCAGTGATAAGGAACTAACAATCTCCTGCTTCACTTAGAGCAAGTTCTATATTCATACTTTTCAATATCTTAGTACAAAAAAAAAAAAAAAAACTCGACATAGCAAAAACTAATGGTGGGACAAAGGCCCAAAAATAAGAACAGATTTAAACTACTACTCTTATAAACTTTGAATGTTGCTAGAATAACAGTTTATTAGCATGCCCTTTATGAAGGATGTGAAGTCTGCAACAAAAGTGTCTGCCATTATTTAGTGACTTCAGTCCTTGGTGATTTTTCAGAAAACCGCAAATTTTATGAGCAAAAGACAAAAAATATGAGTCAATAATCTGGACATTCTGTGAAAATCTGGACAGTTCAGAGGTATGACTGGATTATAGGTTGAGTGACTACAAGTTTTGAGAAGGATCTAATGATGTGTAAATGCCCTAGATTAGAGCACTCCTAGCACCACAGCTGAACTCCATGGAATGTGATTTTTATTTTTTCTCTTATTTAAAGAGTTTTTTTTTTCTATCATCTGGGAGGAAAGTTTTTATGTAAATCATGATGTGTATTAGTCTTTCCCTAAGAGGTTGGGAAAGGAATGTACTCCTGCAGTAATCATACTGTTCCTAGGTTGCAAGTCTATGCAGGCTAAACTCATTAATTGAATAAACTGGGTTAACTTAGCTGGCAGGTTATCCCAGTTGTGGGAAGAAAGGTCATAATTGGAGGTTTTCTTTCATTACAATGGATATATTTGAGTGGCTTACCCATGTGATTGTCATGACTTGTTCAACATCTTTGTAAGAAAAAAATCTATATTTTTGTAAATGGTATGTATGCACACACATATAGATAGGTACAGATACAGATATTGTTATAGTAGTGTCAGTTGTAGACTCTGAACAAAAACTGCTTAGTGTACTTTATGATAGAGAGAAGCCAACCAGTAAAATAATATCTCCTGGGAGAACTGGACCCTTTTCCTTTGCAGTGACTGATTGTAAGTGTCATCTTTTCTGGCACTGAAGGTTGTGTGGTCAGTGCTGCAAAAGGGACATTTACCCCCACCTTGTTAGCAGTAATGTGAACAGGTTTTGCATTTGTTGTACTTGTTTATTATTTGTTAACATTTATTTAGCACTTTTGATTTTAACATTTTCTGTTTGCTTATGATCTTGCTAGTTTTCAAGGATCAGTTTTACTTATCTGTATTAAACATTAGTTGGCTATATCCATTTCAAAAATGTGTTCTTCATCTCTTAGCTTACAGGTATGCTTGAATTGTTTTCATAACTTTACAGTAAGACTACAAATTTGCATATGGAGGAATTAGTAATTGGTGAATCCGGCTTGAGGGAAGACCTAACCCATTTATTTGGGATAACAAGGTATTCTAGAAAATAATCTTATGCAGAAAATTATAAGGGGGTACTCATACAGACGGGCTATGTGAAGATCAGGAATACTTTGCATCCTTAAATCTGTGCTTCAAACACTAGAATACATTTGGTTGGAAAGTTAACGTGTTGACAAACCCAACTGAAAGACACGGTGAGTTTCTACATTTATTAGGTAATGACAACATGGCATAATTGTACTGCAGGAAAAATAGCTTAGTGATTAGGGATTTAAGAACTTATTGAAGTGTGGTTACAGAAAGGTGGCCTCAGTGATCTGTGATGGGGCAAGGTGGATGAGTGTTGTGTCGATGCAAGTAATATTCAAGTGACTTGAAACCCTGTCAGACCCCTAGGAGTATTATGTTTTGGTGAAAAGA
>NC_056735.1:806172847-806275347 GCF_019279795.1 Protopterus annectens | reverse complement strand
CAGGTTCATAGTTATTATGCATCTCATCCAAAGGAGGACATCCTGAGGACTGCAGCATAGAAATGTATATGCTGTAGGAATAGAACCTCAAGCCTTTACATTAAGATGCAAGTATTCTACTTGTGGTGCTACTAACATAGCTTTAAAACTTTATACCACAATAGAGATACCATTTGCTAAACAAAACAGTTGCACATTGTAAATAGACTTGGCATGAGCAGCAGTGAACTTAGCTTCCCTTAAAACTCACAGTTCCTTGAAAATGCACTTTAAAATTCCACCTGTTAACTCTAACTTGGGCATTTCACTTTCTCTCTCTCACAAACATACCACACCCCTCAAGGCCTCAACCTTAGTGCAAGAAATCTTGACAAAGCCTAAAATAAATAGGGACAGATTATTCAGAAACTTAGAAAATTGCAAGAGTAACATGATTTGTGTTAGTATGCATTTTTCTAAATGACATGACATCTAAAACTGAAATGTATCATTATTTAGCAACTTCAATCCTTTTTAGGAGGAATATGGGGCAAAAATCTGGACAGCTGAGGGGCACGCTACCTCCTCTTATACAATAATTCTGGTCAGACTTGAATTAGTTCTGGGAAGGTTGCACTGTGCTTGAGCTGAAGTGGGTGAAATCCTGGTAGCCAGTGATAACTGATCTGCAGCTCAGCAATGTGGAGCATTAAAGCATTTTTAGCAGAGCATTGCTTCATCACTACCTATTGTGTTTGCACATAAGCTGTAGTTATTTTAAACATTTGCCTTTTTTGATTACTACAGAGTACATTTACCCACCAGAGCTATTGTGTTTTGACTTCAGTGTGGAGCTAGTTGTTGCAGGGCTTGGCTTTTAAGTAAGGTAGCAATGCTTATTTACCATATACTATTAAAGCCACCCTGACCCAACTACAAGTGTTTAACACACAGACACTGCTATAAGACACTGGTCTGCAATAAAATGTAATGAGCTTCTGAAAATACTGTAATCCTGTCCTTTTATTACAATGAATATAAAATACAAGCTCATAATCTTAAACTACTTTTCCACACTTCAAAACAATAATAAAATCAAACCCTCAGAAATTTTGGAAAGGTATCTCTACTCTACTTAACCCCAGCAAACCAGATACCCCTACCCCAGACCCAAACGCTCCTGACCAAGACTTGGCTACCCAATTTAACTCTTTTCATTGAATCCATTTCCAAATTAACGTCATCTTTCTCTAACACCACTACATTCTCCAAAACTCCTTACCATCCCCAACCATCTCTCTACCATACTCTGCTACTACTTCCTCATTCCCATCTACTAACTCCCATCCCTCCACTCCTCCTACTCCTACTACTTCATCAGCTTCATCTGCCCCTAATTCTCCCTCTTCACACTCCTTTTTCTCATTTAAACCTATACCCACTTCTACTATAAAGAATGTATAGTACCCCAAGTCTGAAAAAGGGCCTTTATCATACTCTACTCTACATAAGTGGCAACACAACACAATGTTACTTTTCATCAGCCCATTCTCTATCCTCCCCATCTCTAAACTCCTAGAAAAGTGTATCCAACTACAACTCCTTCCACATCTCTTAGATAATCACCTACTAACTCCCAACACATGGATTCAGACCACATCATAGCACTACTATCTCCACATCATAGCACTATGACTGCCCTCTCCTTCCTTGAAACTGTTGTTTCTACCCTACTACTCCACTCTCTAGGCCTTTGACACTTTCTCACAGCCTGCTACTAACTAAACTTTCTAAACTTAACCTATCTCCCCCCTCCTTGAACTGGTTCTCCAGCTACTTATCTAACAGATCTCAAGCAGTCAAATGGCCTCATTTCTTTTCTCTAAAATATATTTATAAATGATATCCCATTCTCAGACATCATCCAATATGAAACTGACTCAAGATGCAGCAATGGATGAAAAGGAATCACCTAGCACTCAATGCCTCTAAAACCAAATTAATGTTATTCACCCCTCTAGGCAACTTCTTTTCAATATAAACACATTCCACATCTCTAGACAAAATAATCTACCCCTGGAACTGGTGTCCGAGACCAAGTTACTTGGGTCCAAATTGATAACCAGCTCAAATTCAACTCCCACCTACAGTTAAATATCAAGAAAACCATCAAAAACTAGGTATGCTTTACAGACAAAAAATTACTACCTTGCACCTGAAATCAAAAATCTCTCTCTCTTTTCATTTCCTTATCCCTCCTTCTCTGGAGCCTCCTAACTAATCTACAGAAGTCCTCCACCCACCACTGTTCCTCTCTCCAAAACTAAAAATGGCCAGAGCTACCCAGTTATCTCACATATACTCAACTAAATCTTGCACATAAGCTCATTTTCAACCCTCCCTTTGTCCCTCATCTTCTTTCTTCCTCTGTTTCCTCCTGCAACTTTCCTAATTACCCACCAAAAATCATACATATTATTTATTCTACAATAAATCGGAAGAATATATTTAGTCTGTATTACCTATTAATTTCATCACTAAACTGCAAATAAAATAAATAAATAACCTGATGTTCATTAAACCATGGCTACTTAAACAGAGCAACAGGACACTGTGACAGCATTCAGTTCAAGAATAAGAAGCATAAAATCAACAGTAAAAAAAAATGATAGAAGAAAAACTTGCAACAAAATAAGAGCATCACATGCATTTTCTGAAATAAAGGTAATCTACAAGTGATCATTACAGTATATATAATTAAACCCTCCACATTTTCTTTTTGAGCCAGAATTGGGGACAATTGAGATGTTTCTTAATGCAGGAAATCTGAACAAGGCCAAAATATTTGGGGGACAAACAAACACTACAAAATAAGCAGCAAATATCTATTCATTCTGCAAAGATATGGACAACTGTTTACTTCTCTGATTTGATTTTTCATTTGAAAGTTTTTTTTTTTTTTTTTTTACAGCACAAACCCTAATACATATCTGTTAAAGCAATGCAGTCTCACAATGAAAATAGACTAACATTCCACTTTCAGAGAAAATACATTTTGCAAAATGCAAATATTAACTCTGGGGGCTCTTCAAAATCAAAGCCAAAATTTATTGGGGGGACAAAAGGCCAAAACCAGGGACATTTTAAACATTGCTTGTATAATGTTTGAAAGTTGCTAGAATACATACCACTATGCCAAATCAACTGTTTTGTGAAAGAGGAAGACTGAAACTTAAATAGCTACCATTTAGTGAATTCAGTTCTCACCATAGCACAGCTGTCAACCTAAACATTCAGTGAATTCAGTTCTCACCATAGCTCTCAACCTCTTAGCAAATAACACCCGGACAAAACATATTCAGTGAAATCAGTTCTT
Source organism: Protopterus annectens (assembly GCF_019279795.1). Classification (NCBI taxonomy): domain Eukaryota; kingdom Metazoa; phylum Chordata; order Ceratodontiformes; family Protopteridae; genus Protopterus; species Protopterus annectens. Next base: position 806,271,992 of record NC_056735.1, on the reverse strand, counting down.
ACCATAGCTCTCAACATTAGCAAAACCTGAATGAAGACAATAAATACCTGAACAAAGCCAATACTGGGTGATGAATGCCCTCAAACATATTCAGTGAATTCAGTTCTTACCATAACTCTCAACCCTAGCACAAAACCTATACAGTCCCAAACACTACCTAAACAAAGCCAATACTAGGTGAATACAGCCCCCAAAGGATACATTTCAAATATCCATCTTGTACACTTAAAAAAGCTAATTCTTCTTAAAGAAGAGCATGCGTAAAAAAAATTTTTTTTGAAATATTTCAGGATTTCAGTGCAAGTGCAAGTGCACCCCCTTGCACCTGCCTGCGGGCACCCTTGCACAGGAGGTTTTCTGATTTGATGCTCGGCTGGGGTGCCTTCTGTGTGAAGTCTGCATATCCTCCCTGTGCTTGAGAGGGTTTCCTCCTACATTCTAAAGACATGCAGTAGGTGGATGGGACACTAAATTGTCCATAACTGTGAGTGGGCTTACGAGGAGAACTGTGGCAAGATAGCCACCTGGTGGTATAAACTTTGGCTCTAGATAACTGTCACTGTTAAAGTAGTATCCTGACCCCATGTGCAAATATGCACAAACATATTGCACCTATGTTTGACCTTTCAGTTCCAATCTAAGTCTTGTATTTTGGAAGAGAACAAAAGGGTACTTTCTTTGAGCTTCCTTTCTGAATTTCGTACTTTTAATATAGGGTAGATCTCCTGAAAATTATAATGAATTTAAGGCAATGTCAAACATCACTTCACAAAAATGTGCATAGAGCTATACTTGACACCCCAAAAGAGCTTATAGTTTGCCACAAACTACTCTTCAAACAGCACTCCACCACACTAAAACAATCCAAAAATCCACACAGAAATATATGCTCACTATTATCTTCCACACATCTAAACACACCTCTCACCTGATCAGAATTTTGAAAAACATCCATATTTTGCTTTATATCTTTGTTCTGTCACCAAAATTGTTTTGGCAAATCACTGAAGATTACAGCCAGTCAATCAATAATGCCAAACACTAGAGTGTCATATGTCTTATTGTTCAGAAAATGCATATTGATATAAATCCTGCTGTTTTATAAACCTTTTAGGTGAATGAGAGAAGTACTTAAAATGTTCCTGATTTTGGACCTTTCTACTCCCATTATTTTTGGCTTATTCTAGAATTTATGAGCAAAGAAGTTGAGAGATATTCATCTAACTCCTGTTGTACAATATTGTGCAACAGGCACTCCCTATCTTTATTTCTTCCAAGATTTCACCAAGATCTACTATATGCATGCTCCCACACTGAGCACATAGTCAGACTAAGCCAAATCAAACATTTCTGAATATGTAATCTACTGTGTTCAACTATTCACAGTTGGCTAATCCTATAAACATAGAGCCAGGAAATATTGATGATTCCCTAGGCTTAATGTATTTAAGCTCTGCATTTTAAGTGGTCAGTTTTTTTGAGGTTTAATTGGCATAAGTTATCATTCAAAGACAAAGTGAGTTACAAATGTTATACTGAGCATCTCTGTCACACTGAGGGTTGTAGGAGAGTAGAAGACATTAATATTTGTTTTTTACATTGTGTACTAAACTCAGGGGAGTATGGCATAAGGTTGACTAGATATCTGTGTATCCCCCTTTTTAGCCAAAATTTCAGTGGGTGAATTAATTTATGATGCATTCCTGCATGGTTCTGTGGCACAGAAAGGTGGAACACTGATTACACAACTGGTATTTAACTAGAGGCCCTGGCGGTGGAGAACCAGGCAGGAACAGAGGAAGAGTGAAGTGGAATGGTCTGCTCAGTTCTCCTTGGAGGAGGGCAGGGCAGAGTTTGCTTGTACATGGAGGCACATTGGATAGCTTGTTGCCTTTATTGGAGACCAGAGAGACCACCACTCATGCCCCAGCATGAGGGATGGGACTGCTTGGTGGAAATACTGCCATCAGCATGCAGCACATTGTACACCCCCTCCCTAGCACCTCATTAGGTACTTGTGGTTAGGCCAAGGAAGAAAAGCAGAAAAAAGTTTTGAATCACCCCTGATAGCTGCCTTAATGATGACACTTGATTGGCTTTTGCCCAGTGAAGGGAACAAACAGGTTTGTAGATTGAGTGGTCTATGATCATCAGGCAGCATAGATAACAATTAAAAAATATATGATGCATACCAAACTCAGCAGAGTGGATAACACTCCACTTTGTTTCATATGATTATTATGCTTCTGCTATACGTCAGTGAACATCTGTACTGTAATGTGCTAATAGGCTGTACAGACATGGTCACTGAATGTAATGCTCACTGTGATCTTTATATGATTCACACCTTGGTGTTTGAGGACCAGTGCACACCAGTTAACATCATCTATGGAGAACACCAGTCACCACTGTCTCTCACTTGCTGAACTGGGCTGGCTTGAACTCCCTCACTTCCTTCAGTGGTATCAACTCTCACTCGCCCACAAACTAGTAAACCATCCACTAAATGTCCCATCCCTCCAGAATCTACTCCAACTCTATCGCACCACCAGACCACTAAGATCCAGCAACAAAAATCACTTGCAGATCACTAAAGCCAATAACTCTGCTGGTGAAGCACTATTCTCTTGCACCATAACCAAATTATGGAACTCCATTCCACCCACAATTACCTCTGTACCATCATGCACTCACTTCAAAACTTTACTAAAAGCACACCTAAAAACATGCTGGCTATGCCCTTGCAACTCCCACTCTAATATTACCCACCCCATCCAACCACTACCTTTCTTTCCACTCCACTAACTACCTTGATTATAGCACGCTCAGATGCTCATCAGCATAGTACTTATTATACAGCAGGAACTTCTCATTGTAACATTTGTTAATGTCTGTTATGTACTTCACAGATAAAGATTCTAGTTGTCTACTGATGTACTATGTTCTTCATCTGTAAATATGTTGTAGGTAATTGCTATGTTAAATTGTTAATCACTATGCAATCCAATGTAGCTACTGTCTGTTTATTTTAACTGTGGAGCTTTTCTCCCCGGGCCTCCACTGAAAATGGACCTACGTCCAGTCGGAGTCTCCCAGTCAACAAATGTAAATAAGTAAATAAATAAAAATAATAAATAAAATAAATAAACACCAGCAGTATTGAGGATAAAACTACCAATACAGGCATCACAGATGTATAGATAGGACCTACAGGGAATTTGTATCTAACCACTAGAAGCCAACATGACATGCCCTAAATACATCCAGGGGATCACTTCTGTGTCTCTGCTCGACAGTGGCACAGGAAAATAACTTTCTTGGGTAGCGTAAGCCAGGGAACCTTGTTGGCTAGGCTTACGTAGGCCTTTGGGCTGATAGCCTAGCACCTACCTATGAACCTATGAACCTTTCTTGTAATTGAAGGCTTTATATTCCATCAAGAGCAGCAAGAAAATGTCAATTTTATCATGGCTGTATCCACAAGAACTTGAAACACTGAGATAGAGCAAAAGGTTCTCAAACACAACAAAAAGTCACAGAAACGCCAGTAATTTTAATGAAGCCTCAACCCTTCATCAGCATACATAGTACCAAATACTTTACATTTAAATAGAGGTGAACAGTTAAGAACTCATGACCAAACCAACCAAAAAAATTCACTCAATAATATTCAAAAGAAATTCAAAAAAATTCATAAAACACATACAACATAAACACTTTTTAAAAAACAGGAAGAAGTTTCATTAAAAGATGTAAAAAATATATAAATATAGTATAATATCACAATTTATAACATTTCATGTCCATAATAGCCTATTTATTTCTTTATTCTGTATATAACTATTATGTTCTATAAATTACTCATTTGTTGTCTCAATAAAATAGGCTTTATACTAATGGCGTTATTTAAACCAGGAGTGGTGTCTGCATGTAGCCTTATTATCCACTCTAGTTCCTTTATTTCTAAAAGATTATTAATGTCACCCCCCCCCCCATACCCACTTGTACAGTCTCAATACATCTAAATTTAAAGCTGTGTTTATTGTGTTGTGATATATGTTTAAATAAGGCATTGGTCTGTATCTGTCTATTAATTTCAGACCTGTGCTCTATAATACGGTCTTTCAGCCTTGCATCACACATCATGCGGTATACTAGTTTCATAGTGTTACAAAGTACAATTAAAACGAAACAGCTTAAAGGTGACAGGGTGCTTAAAATGAGGATCTGCTGATAAAATATCACCACAACATGTACAGCTATAGCATTTTTGTGTACCCAACATTTTATGTAGTGAAACTGATTGTTTTACAAAATCCTTATAACACAACATACTCTTTAAAGCCTGATGATTTCTATATGCAAATCGTGGTTTAGGGCCTGCTAACTGGCTTAATTCTGGCATAGCCATCAAAATTGGCCAGTTCTTTTCAATTATTTTACTTATTTGTTTTGTATGGGCAGAGTATGTGGTTACATATCTCAGCAGTGTAACTCATCGCTATTGTCTTTCTTATTGCTCAAAAATATTGGTTTGTATTTTTTCTACCTTGTGTTACTAGTTCAATATTATTGTTGATAAAATGCTCTGCATACCCACTTTTCTTAAATTCAAATTTCATCACTTCTATTTCTTCTTTATAAACTTGTTCATCTGTGGTTAGTCTGCTCAATCTTATAAATTGAGACTTCATTATGCCTTTAAATACATGCATACTAGTGCTTTGCAAGTATCTTATTGTATGTACATCCTTCCTATGCACCCTAGTTTGTATTATTTCATTCTGCTTATATAGCTTAACATCTAAAAATACCATTTCATTTGGTGAAGAACACATTTTGAACTTAAAAAAGTTTGTTGTATTGTTAATGTATCTAACAAACTCATCTAGTTCTTCTCTTGTACCCTCCCATATGCACAAATCTAACATAGCTTTTCACATATTTACATAATACATTCTCAGACTCCAGTATAAACTCTTTCTCCCAGTTATATAATACCAAGTTAGCAAAGGTATTAGCAACTGACGTCATCAAAAATGAAAATATTATTTGACAATGTTAGATGTAAAAGTGAACAAATGTTCTCAACCTCACATGGTAGTTTAGTTGAACCACTAAACAAGAGTCTCCTTATTGCCTCTACACCATAGTCAATAGGTATAACTGTGAATAAAGATTCTATATCCAGAGTAACAAAAGTGTAGTTAACAGAAGCATTATTATACCATATACTTAGTTTTTCCAAAAAATGTGCACTATCCTTTATTATACTTTCACATTTGGGTAACATAACAGCCAGTACTGTTTGCAAGTACTTGGATATAGGTTCGGTTATCCATCCCTTACCTGAGACTATGGGTCTCAATGGAGGGTCATAAAGCGATTTATGCAACTTAGGTATTCCATATATTTGAGGAACCGGGATGGAAAAGTAATTAAACAAGTCTATCGAAATTTCATTGTTCAATTGCATGTCATATATAGCCATATTCACTTTTGTTACATGACTTTTTATGTCAAGATTAGTTATTTTTTTAAAAGTGCTAGTGTCAGAAAGAAACGTATTAAACTTACTTGTATAATAATCTCTGTCCATAAGAACAGTTGCCCCTCCCTTATCAGCTTGTTTAATAATTATATTGTTGTTCCTTTTCAGATCAATAAGTGCTTGATATTCATAATAAGTTAAATTATACTTTTTAACAGGTTGACATCTTTGAGAAAATAAAGATCTTAATTCAGTTTCAACAATGTTTGTAAATGCTAGAATTACGGGTGCTAACTGAGGAATAAATAAACTAGATTTTTTACATCGAGAATTGTTAGCTACAGAACTCCCAAAAATCAGCCTTAACATAAGATTTCTAGCAAATAATTTAAGGTCGATAATAGCATCCACAACATTACCAGTAGCAAAGGGAATAAATTTAAGACCCTTGCTTAATAACATGTAATGTTCATTTGTTAAAGTCAATTCTGTTAGGTTTAAGGTACCTTTTAACATCTGTATGTTTGTTACCTTTGAAACTGTTCGCTCAGCAAAGTTCCTGAGATGTCTGTATTCCACAACCTTTTCAGGTTGTTGCAGCTGTGACTTTTTGTTGTGTTTGTATCCACAAGAAAACATCTGAACACATGGAAAGGGTTATCACAGTGGAAACAATAAAAAGATATTAGCTTGTGAGGAGCACACCACACCGCACCGTCACACTCCCACACCAGAGAATGTATCAATAACGAGGATTATTATGACCCCAAAGGATTCAGAGAAATATCTAGCATTATAATTTAGTGTTGGATCCAGGGGAGGGGGAAGTAGATAAGCATAATCACTGAAAGAAGGCATTGCAAAAACAATTGGTATGCCATTCCCAGCTTAAGAGGTAGGCTGCAGAACAGTACACATACATTACAATTGCAGACATCCAAGAGGAGTGCATGTCATTTCCATAAGGACACTTCATTGTGTGCCATAATGAGTATTACTTATGGGCACAATGGTTGTGCAACCTCACAGTGGAGGGTCAGTTAGGCTGCCTAGTCCACAGTGTTCTGTGGCTAATGGATAGCAAGTTTCCCACAAGGACAAGAGTGTGCCATTAACTGTGCAAAATACATGGAAGCACTTTCACAAGGGAGGATAGTAGGTTGGTCCCCCTGAAATACTATCTTATGACAAACTAGTAATAGGCAGTATATGACACTGTGTTAAAAGATATCACTGGCAGTGAAGAGAGCTTTGGGTTTAACACAGCAACACAGTACATAATAAAGGACTTTGAATGGGAAGCATTTTTGCTATCTGATGGCCTTTTCTGATGCCTTTCCACGTAGTTGCCTGCACCACCTTGGCCAGATCATCTGACATAGGTGCAGCACCTGTCTCTCCTTCTGTGGTATGTTGGTGCATTAGCATTTCAGATAGAGGTTAAAGCCTTGCCTGCCCCTGCCTATCTGACCCCAGGGAGACATACAATATGCATATGTTGTGTTGCAGAAGCAGTAGTTCAAGAAAGCCATCTCCTTGAACAGGTTAACTAAAACTATGAAAGGGTTAAAACCATGTTGGTATGATGCACATATCCTCTATGCCCAGTACATACCACCACCATTTGCAACCATCTCTTGGCTGATGCAGGAATTATCTGTTGCAACCCTCCTTCCACCACACTCAAAACAGTGTATATGAACAGCACAGGTGACTCTACTCTCTGTAGCGATCCCACACTATCAGACTACATGGACTGCTCTCTGTTCTTGAGACCACATATAACCAAGTGGGCAGCTTAGGGAGGCTGATATCCATGGCCTACTACCCTCCCTAAAGCACCACCTCTAGGTACAACAACATGATGACCTGTGCCAACTTTAGGCATGGAAGTCATCATATACCACAACTGAATTCCTTCATGACATTGCTCACCATCTTCACTTGTGTGGAGGCCACAAATTGTATCCACATTCTGTATCCTTCTGTGGCCATGATACTTCTTCTACCATAGCTGGTTGTTGCACATATCCATTTTTGAGACAATATGCCTGCTTCTACCTGGACTAGTTGTTACTATGCTTTTTGCTGCTTCTGTCTGCTTGTAAATTATTATATCTGATGCTACTTGTGATATGGATGACGGGTGTCAGCCTAAGTGGTGTCTTATATCTTCATCACCTAACAGCTGTATGGTGGAATACCTTTGCATCTGTCCTTGGACTAACACATCAATGGGGCTCTTTGGAACTATATGACACCCTCCCTGTTTCTCTCAGTTGTGACATCCCTATAGCATATACCTTTCTACCTCCATCGTCCCTGCTTGTTGGTCCATTTGATATGTAGATGCCACCTTTCAGAGTGTGAAGCCCCCATGGTAAACAGCCTTACATGTCTTTGCTCATCTGTTGCTTCCATGGGAGTTTAGAGTGCTGTGGACATGCTTACCCTACCAACTGTTGCCTCACAGTGAGACTTGTTTGAACAGGCCCCACAGAAACCATATACAACCATGTTAATGACTGCAAAGAGGCAGCTGTACCCACCAGGAATAAGTATAAAACTAATTCAAGAAACAAGCCACCCTAGTGGAATCACAACATGAATAGGGTATATAACAGAAGGAAGGAAATCATGGAAAATATTAGGAGGCGTAGCACCCAAAAGGATAAAAGACTCTCATCAAACTAAATAAACAGCTCAGAGGACAAATAAAGTCTAACAAAGTGAAATGTGAGTTAAAGTTGGTCTCCCAGGCCAAAGACAACTACAAGCCATTCTTTTGCTATGTCCACAAATTCAAACGCAATACACAATTGTATGCAGAGCTCATTGTTAATGTAGCCACCTATACTAAGTCAGAAGATATAGCAAACCTACTGGCAGACAAATTCAGCTCTAACTTTACCACCATCACTCTCTCTCCTTCAAGCTCCCATCAGTAAATACCATCAAATATAACTCCCCCTACTATCACCAGGGAACAGGTCCTCCATGCCCTTTCTAAGGCCAAGAACACTGCATCGATGGGCCCAGACAGTACCCCAGGATGCCTTCTAAATAGCATGAAAAATGACCCATCAAGCCTTCTGGAATCTATTTAACTGTACCATCCAAATAGGCTTTATGCTTCATGAATGGAGAGCAGCAAGAAGCCTTAGAGGCCTTCATCTGCACAAAGGTGAGGCATGTATGAACCATGGAAACTACAGACACACACGTCTCAAAAGTCTCAAATGCAAAGATATGGAAAGAATTATCATGGAAATGATCAATAATGACATAGGAAACCTGCGGACACTGAACCCAACCCAATTTTGTTTTGTCAAGGGCAGGTCATGCCTACTCAACCTGGTGGACTTCTTTGAGAAGATCACCGAAGTAATAGATAAAGGCAAAATGAATCACACTGCCTACCTTAACCTGGTGAGGGTATTTGATACAATACCCCACTTGGACATTGTTAATAAACTCAGGAGGTTAGGTATAAACCCTTATGTCATCCAGTGGATAGCCAGCTGGCTCACAGACAGGACCTAGGAAGTTAGAACTGGGGAATTAGCCTTTATAAAGAAGCCAGTCACAAGTCGAGTCTCTCAAGGATTGGTTGTAGTACACTTTCTTTTTGATATTTACTTCTCTGAAGTCAAGGCCAATGTCAAGGGCCTCTTTCTGACCAAATTTGTAGACATTAGTATATTAGGAACAGTCATCGAATCCCCCACTGAACTAATGTTCTCCATAAAGGGCTGACACAGACAAATAACTTGTGTCAGATCCATGGAATAAAACTATTGCTAAGAAATGCATAATAGTATCATTTGGGAAGTCATCCACCTCTGGTAACTATCATATTGACAAAACACCCCTAAAAATAGACCCAGTAGTCAGGTACTATGGGACACACACATAGGCAGTAATCTAAGCTTTGACCATCATGTGTCTACAGTAGTGAGGAAATAATTCTATGTTGTGCTACTTATAAACAAAGGTATGGCATCTAACTCCTAGGAGGTCATTGTTCCACTATATTCAGCATTCATTAGACCTGTCGTTGAGTACAATGCCCCCTTTGGTATGTACCTAACCAGGCACATCCAAAAATTTGAACATCCACAGAGGTTCCTCACTAAAAGAATGCAGGACATAAGTAACATGTAGTAGGCAGATTGCCTCAAAGCCCTATTCCTCTCTTCTCTCTCCTATAGGTTGTTGAGGGGAAATCTGAGCCTTGCATAAAAGGCATTGTCAAACCCTACACTGTTGCACCTCCTGCATATCCACAAAACAAATAACACCAGAACTACTCATTCTAAAGGCTTAAACCTTGCCTCTGATATAAATAGACTACCCCCTGTCTAGAACAGGATCCCCATCCATGTGAAGCCGAGTTTCTTCCTAACCCAATTCAAGTGTAACTTGGACAATTGGATGGGAACAGGAAATTCATCCCTGATTTGGCACCTACATCACTAATGGACACAGGATGCCTGTAAATGGTTTATCTCCCAGGCCCCTGCTTATAAATGTTTCATCTCCCAAGCCCCTGCTTACACTTATCAAGGGTACCAGAACTTATCTGAAATTTGGTATACATGGCTAAGCTTAAACAAGCCCTAGTGGTTGTTAACCTAGTGCACACCTCTGAACCATGAACCTATGAACAGGAGATGGCTGGAGTTTTTGTCCAGACTGCTACAGTGCTTGTGTACCTTCCCTGAGTGTCAGTTTCAAGGCAACTATCATCCTATGTTGGCATATGGGTTTTGTGTGCAAGTGTCGGTAATGGTACCATTTCTATTGGGAATGCTGTTTCTGTTTTTTTATGGATGCATTTCTCCCAATGTATTTAGCTGGCCATGGGATATTCATCTAACAATCCTCTGTAAGTATTCTTTACTATTACTGTCTATATTTGGGGCTATTACCTTACATTTCATATATTTTTTGAAGTTCTAATGCCTCTGTTTGTGGAGTTATATTACTGTTTTGGCCTGCCCCTCCACTTTTTATGTTTTGTGAGTAAGTGCTGCCCTTTGCTGTTTCAAGTGTCCTGCCTGCTACAGTAAAACATTTGTTTTTGTTTGCAAATATGCCTAATTGTTTACATTTTATTTTTGTTTAAGCTATGAGTGTTTATAGTGCCTGAAATAAACACATTAGAAAGTTTTTGGAGAAACTGCCACTAACTCAAGTTTTGCTCCTTCACCCAGCTGCTGTTCTTTCCTGTAGACTTCAGAGAGCTGTTGTTTAATTTCCTACTTCTGTGGTTCCATTGTGGCTTTCAGCCACCTTTCAGGGTTTATACATGTTGGGAAACTTGAGTGTCTACCTATTAATTTTACAGATGGCTCAGGACGCTTGGGTTTACATTTTTGATGCCTTCCTTCATTTATATGGGATCCTCCAAAATATATATGCAGTGTTTATTCCTTACCCTGCTGCTTTCTGCTCCTTTTAGGTTATCTGTTATTCCTGGCAATTCTACAGCAACTTGTGAACCTTTCTGCCCTCATCATGAATTCTTTTATGATGCTCAGGGATTTTGAGGTGCATTTTTGATTAAACTGTGTCCTACTCAATGTGTCTTTCTACTTCTGTGCATGGAACACCTTTGCTTTACTCTCACTACTGGTAGTGATTTGTTACCCTCATTCATCTGCTATTATCTATTGTAACTTTTTAAGCAATACATGGTATTGCCTTAATCCATTTGCTACTGTTTGTATTAAAAAGGTAATACATGGTAGATTGTTTCACAAGTTGCTGAATAAGGTCTGTTCAGCCAATTGGACTCATTGAACTGTTAGTGCATTAATCTGGTCTTCAGGGACTAGTACAGTAACCAATTATTTATATCATTAACCTAGAAGATACAGCATAATCACTGTTCCAGTGTTTTGTAGCAAGATATATATAGTTTATGATGTTTTTGAATCTATTTTTTTATTTAAATCACTTTCTATGCCTTTGGAAGGCACATTTCAAAAAGATATGCAGCCAAAAAGTGAAATGCACTGTTTCTGATATTTGTGACTGCTTGATGTTACTTTTAAGCTGTCCCATCATTTGTTGAAACATTGAATATCCCTTAGTCTTTTTTCAACAAATGTCCACCTGATCTACCACCATCTTAGTCAGATGGCACATTGATTTGGGTCCATATCACATTATCAAAATTCCAAAATATCGAACACCATAAGCTCGACCTTGGAATCTCGAAATGTGATATACTCGAACGCTCAGAACAGCAAATTTTTTTCCAAGGGAAAAAATTTGCTATTCCGAAAATACAGACACACAGCACAAGCACACCAAAATACATAATCCACACATGCACACTTCACAGAACCCTATACTAAACCATACATACACTACTAGCTATCCACTTACCTTAACCCAACCCTAACACTAAGGTCCCTAACTAAAGCACACTCACCTTACCCGCTCCCTAACCCTAAGGTCCCTAACTAATGCACACTCACCTTACCCGCTCTCTACCCCTAAGGTCCCTAACTAATGTACACTCAGCTTACTCGCTTCCTAACCCTAAAGTCCCTAACTATTGCACACTCACCTTACCTGCTCCCTAACCCTAAGGTCCCTAACTATCGCACACTCACCTTACCTCAGTCCGTTCGCACACTTACCTTAACCCAGTCCGTCACCTTTGCACCACAGTCGAGGAAATAGCGAAGCCGCAGAAACGGCCCACCGAATACTTTGCCTAGGAAAATATTCGGTGTTCTGCAGCTTTGCTATTTCAAGCGTTTGCTGAATAGGGGTCAATATTAGAACAGTCAATGTTTTAACACTTTGATGTTCTAATATAGACCCCCTTGATTTAATGTTCAATCCAAAGGATAGTACCTCAGGAGTACAGCACCCTTTTATGCATCGTCATGGTGTCAGTATTAGAAGATAAATGCAAACACCTAATTTTGGAGCAAAACTGGCAGCCTTCTGATTCTGATTTACACACCATCAAAACTATAACCCACTGGCACTGTAACAGTTAACATGACAATTGTTTTAGATGGTATAAACAAAATCGATGTGCTTTCATTCATGTATGGTTTTAAACAAATAAGTATTTTGGTACTGCAGCAAGGTAAAGGCATCAGAAACTGTACAAGAGAAAAAGTAGGTAGACCACTAAATATGACTTAATACAAAATGCAAGGATTTCTGTGTGTTTTTGTTTTAAGCCATGTGCTTAGTTGTGAAATTCAATATATACCAAAGACACACATACACACACAGAAAAAAATATCTTTTAACATCATGTATAAACAATTAAGAATATACTTCAACAGGTATCTATTACTGGGATAAAAGATACTCAGACAGACTATTATGCTGAATGAAGTGCACCAAACAAAAAAAGCCAAGATAAAAAGATTAAATATAAACCTGAGGGCAAGGCAAGACACAGGTTTAGAGAAAGAAAATCTTCACCTGAATAAAAACCTGAGACAACATGCTTCCTCTTGTTTGTGCACTACAATATAAACTGCTTCCTAATGATCAAATATACAGCCTTTATCTGCCTATAACAAACAATGTCCAGGGATAACAGCAGTCTCACATCACTCATCCAGGTATGTATGTGCCTTCAAATTAAAGTAATGCTGGGCTTCACTAAAGTATACCTTTGTTGATACACCTCTTGTTTCTTAAATCTTTCCAGATTTACTGATTATATTTATAAGCTGCACTTTCCATACTTAAGGGAAGTTCAAGGGAAACACAATTTACTGCTAGTTTTTAACCCCATGGACACTTGGAAAGCTTCATATAACATGCACAGCCAAAACTGGGTAAGATAATTAATTAAGCAGCACTCTGTAAGTGTAGTATGACATTTCAACTGGACCAGACTGGAAGGAGGAGGTGGCCACACACTAATAGCACTTAACTTTGCTCCAATGGCCATAATTTAGCCAGTATAAAAGGGCACTTTGCACTACAACCTATTTGGTGACATGATGCACTTCAGCAGAATGAAACATTACAGCATGATAGTTGATCTGTGATGCAGAATTCCTATCTGTATAGCACAGCAGATGGCAGACTTCTTCACAGGTTACTTAGTTCTTGTACTGTTCACAACCCTGATGACATTAAAACATTGATGTAACATGTCATCAAATGTAGCACAGGGCTATGCGAAAATAATAATTTTATTCTGAATCCCGTTTACTTAAGTTGTACCCCTTTTATCATAACTCTTCTCATAATTTGAAATTCCCAGTGTTGAGCCTTTTGCTGTCCTCATTCTAAACTGTACTTTCCTGTTTCTACATCACCCATTCCCTTTAATCTTCTTTACTCTCTTAAGAACAACACTGTCGCTGTTGTATATTCTGCCCTCCTTATCTCTGTGTGTACTTTATTTCATATATGTGATTATGTGTCAGCCCACCATATATGATTCTTTTTGTTATTCAGGGAAACAGTTGAGTGAGACTGATCATTTTTATAATACATTCGAATAGGTATGGTAATATGGCAGAACAAACATGGTGATTTCTTTGCTGTTCCTTCTGTATTTTAGATAACTTTATTAAATATTGTACTAAACTATAAAAACGTGAAATACTACTAAAACAAAACACACACTGGAGCCAGAATAAATTTAGTGCTTTTGTCCCGTTTATTACAGAACTTCTTCAGAATTACAAAATCCACCATTTTTGTAAATGGTGGATTTTGTAATGCTGAAGAAGTTCTGTAATAAATGGGACGAAAGCGTTAAATTTATTCTGGCTCCAGTGTGTGCTTTGTTTTAATTGTACTAAACTATCACTTTATATTGTAGTTATAACAAACCATTCTAGCCCAGAGTCCTTTTCATGCTTTGTCTTAAACAGACTCAGAATGAAAAACCTCTTCCCTATCATGCTACAGGAACACAATGACTATCTATTGTGTGCATGGGAGGCACTGACATAATGGAATTAGTGAAAATATTTTTCTTTTTTATAAACTGGGTAGGTGAAGTGGTTCACAGACCCTTTTCAGCTGATATCTGACACTCCTAACAGATTTCATTATTAGCATGGATTATTGATGTTCTTTAAGTGCTAATGTATTATTAAGCAATAATCCATGACTGTGTGTGGGTATATCAGGATTTATCCACCGTTCGTATGGTTTGATCATGAAAAAAGGCAACCGTGGGTAAATCCTGATAAACCCACAAACAGTCATGGATTATTGCTATTCTATAATTACATTGTTTAAGAAAGAAATTGCTTACATTTCTTAAATAATGTCTTTGTATAAGGGTACTCAGTCTTCTTCTGTGTTGTCTTCCCTGTATTGATGTACTGTGCATGTATATGGAACTTATGTTCCCATGCTTGAACAGTGCATCAGTGCAGTACAGGAGAAGTGATGGCAAAAACAGAATCTCTTTTTTTTTTAACTGTTAAAAATTTGTTTTTATGAGGGACACTGCAAACAAAAATTAGAAGGAAAATCAGGTAGGTTTCTGTTTATTTAGAATTGCAGACCATACCTGATTTTTCTTGTTTTGCTGTGTCCTTCAGCATATGCCAATAGAAAGTCTGGCTACTCAGTGGTACCTCAGTGGCTGGACAATTTCTGTTGGTATATGCTCAATTTACAATGGCCTCCTCACAAGCCCCCAGTGTAGCGTCTGCTTTCTGTTGCTTTGGTGATCCCAAAGAAAGATAGTGAAAATCACTGTTGCTGCCAGACAACACACTACACAATCTCATAACACCAGTACAGAATTCACATGTATAGTCAGCTGGGCCCATCCCCCCTCCCCACAACACAGAACGTTAATAGCATACTTCTAAATACAAAGTCTAATTATAGAAAGCATTCAAAAAGATGAAAATGTCCAAATTAATTAAACACAAAATAATGTAAATACAAGTTTATGTTTGCTGTTATGACCATGACAACACAGATCATCAAGAAGTAAAACAGTCTGCAAAATGACAAGAAAGACAGAAATGTGCTTATCATATTAGGTCATTGCAAATATAGCATACAACAGAGGATGGACATATTTGTACACCTTTTTCTTGTACACAGTGATATTAGTTTAACAATCTAGATCAGTGCAAGCTCTGTTATTTTTGTCAGCATCATAGCAGAAAGTAGAAGCAACATTATAATGTGTCCATGAGCTGTCAGTTGGGCACATTTCTTGATCATGAAAAGATATTAAAAAGGTGTTGCACAGCTTATTTTGATTTGTCATTCTATAATGCAAGTACTATATTAGAAAGCAAGAATGGACGGCTAGACACACACATCATAACAATATAATGGCATAGACACGCACACAAATGTGTATCTGTGATATTAGTGGTGGTACCATAATGTGGTAAAACCGATAATTAGGACAGTACATATTAATTAGGACATTACATGTTACATGCATATGAAGAATAATGAAACTACAAATAAGAATACAGTACACAGCAGTATTATAGGCAAATATTTGATAGCATCAAACAATTCCTCAGATTCTGCATTCTGATAAAGTATTTGTTACATATGATATATATATTTAACACGCATACAAACCTATTTAAAACATTACCTGTGATAAAACAATTTATACCCTACAAAGTAATGTGCAATTATCTATGAGAACTGGCAATGGACTGGCATCACATTCAGTACTAGGTCTTTGTCATAAACCAGTCATTTGTCGGGACAGGCTCCGGCTCTACCATGCCCTGAACATGCTAAGGTGTATGTGAGAGATGAACAAATGAAAGAAAGAATATGCTGCAAAAACATCTGCTATTAAAAGATGTAGTTCACTGTGTGAAACTGTCATCTACATAACACTCTGCATCCATTAAGCAATGGATATGTAGGGTGGTTTGATCTATTACTGGTCCCTGATACAGTGATCATTTTCTGAATTCTTATATCCATCACAGAGTAGCTGCAGAGATCACAAGTTAAAGACTGTTAACAGAGAGCAAACTTCACATGTACATTGCAACACTTTGTATACAAATTTGGGGTACACATCTTATTACAGATTTAGATGAATGATTACATCTATGTACGCATTGTACACCATCTTAAGTTAAGCCTTCCCCTCCTGAAAAGACAACTAATTGCCATTAGGATGACTGACATGTGCTATGCAGGATATCAAAGAGCTGCATAAGATATTGGAAGCTCAAAGAGTACAGGTAAAGGGTGCTGCTTCTGCACTCCTTAAAAAATTGTCATGTTCAGGCTGGTTCTGGGACAGATTAGATCATTTATGTTTACACCAGTTCCCTTTCCTAGGTATAAGACTTTCAGCTGTCAGCTGCTGACATATTTTAGCCCATTGTCAAACATTGTATGTCACATAGGTATGGGCTTCTCCCAAATAAAACACAGTGCTCTACAAGATTGAACCCACAATCATGTAGCTTCCTTTTTCTCCATGTATAGCTGTAGGGACAGCTAGTGTTTGCCACCTGTTTGATCTCCCAGTTAGCCACCATTTTATTTCTTGTTGCATTAAGTAAAACAGAACCAGCATATAACACACTTGTCTTCAGTACAGAAAGCTGTGGGTTCTATTTCCACACCAGTTAGTTGGATTTATTTTTCAACACTGACACTGCCGTACAGCCATTCCTGAGTGTGCCGTCCATCAGATGAGACATTAAAATGAGGCCCCATTCATACCTCTCAAGTGTACCACATTATGTGGAATGTACCTCATTTGGGGTCTTAAAAGGTTCATGTTCCTCGAAGTTCCAGATTGAAAGGGTCTGTCACACATTCAGTGTTAGGAATTTTTTAACTAATATCCATGGTAAATAGAAATGAATCATATTAATTCATTAAAATATCTTTTTTAAGTAAAAGCAGCATATTTTAACCATCCTATGACCTTCCTAGTTGAAGTTGTTAGTAAGCTGTTAGTATTTGCTCCACATTTTGCCCATTTGTTCCACATTATGAGGCCTAGTTTTCTTCATTTTGGAGATGGAATGTTGAGATCTCCCATTTGCCGGAGTTGGAGGAAGCTCAGGTAGATGTAAAAGAGGCCATTGGCCTAGTGGGCCTAACCTGGTCAATGAACTATAAATAAATAAATAAAATATATGACCATTTGATGCAGGTGTGATGCAGTTCGAATGTTGGGCTATCTCTCATGACTGACATGTATCAGGCAGAGGTGTAAATACATACGGTACTAATGTTACTGCTTCTATCAATTATCATGTGGTGTGTTCTTACAGGGATGAACTTGTACTCATGGATGACAACATACAGAGTCTACTCTGTATAAGATGGCATTAGCAGCTTTATTCATGGGTCCTGTAACCATAGGATGAGGGGGCGGGAGCCCCCCCCCCCAAACTGCTATCCAATGTGCCCTAAAAGTGCTGCCAGAGTAGCAATTACACAGAATCGTTTGCACTGTCATTTCCAAGTAAACCACAAGCTCAACAGCTGGAAAAAATGACAATTTGAATAATAAATTATCTTTTTCTGACTACCCGAGCTTGCAGTTACCATGGAAATGCCTATGTGAGTGTTTCTTAGGCATACCAATCAATATTTTTCATCAAGAATTTCACATAAAGCCAAAAATAACTGGAATGAAGGCTCAAAACTAGGGACAATTTGGAACTATTACGTCTTTATTTATAATTTTAACAGAACAAGTTTCGCATCAACACGTATTTTATGAACAATAAAAATATGAAGCTTTAATGTCTAGCATTAGTGACTGACTGTAATCCTCTCTATACATCTCAACTTTTGCTTAAGAAATCTGGACAAAGCCAAAAATGATGGGGGGATAAAGGCCAACATCAGGAACAGATTTTAAATATTGCTCTTTTAAACTTAGAAAGTAGCTAGAATAATGTTTTTTGCACTAGCATTCATTTTCTGAAGGATATGAAGTCTCAGATTCAAATGTTCCATTATTTAGTGAGCACAATCCTCAGTGGTTTGCCAGATTTTATGAAGAGCAGACCCAAAACATGAGGCAATAATCCTATCATTATGAGAAATTTTGGAGAGTTGATAGTTATGATCCTCAGTGATTTACCATAAAATCAAATATTTTATGAGGGAACAGGGCAAAAATAGGAGGCAAAACCAGGCATGTTCTGCAAAATTCTGGGCAGTTTGTTTATTTCTTTATTGACTGATTGTTGTTTGTTTACCACGTAAGTGAGCTGTTGTATAAACCCTTCTCAGACACAAGCCAGGATCAATAGCAGTAAAGACAACACTTTACAAATGTAAAATAAGACATTAAATTCATGTGCATACTTCATACAGTTGAGATGTATGTTCTATAAGTAAATATCAGTTTCCATGAATTGGTGGAGACTTGCATGTTTTTGTCTTTCACCCAGTGAGTACCAGGACAAGCTTTCTCTCTCCTGTCTATTAAAACACGTTTTAGGCAGAATTTTCTACAGAGGTATAGTTCATTGGAGTTAGGCTTACACATGACATAGCAATCATTTTGCTGTATTTAATTATCCATTCATTCTATTACACCCAATTTATGCTATTCAGGATCATTATGAGTATAGGTGAGATGTCCTGACAAGCTATGACAGTAAAAGATAAAAACTATATAGACATATAGCTATTCCAAGGCTAACTAATTTTATATCCATTCATGCCTTGCCAGTACCCTCCCTCAGGCAGCACCTCCTTTTCCCAGGAGGGCCATACTAGTATAACCCAGAGAAAATTTGTGGATACCCATCCAGTCACTAGTTTATGTTTAAAGTAAGAAAGTGAATTGCACTGCTTAACATGTAGGGGAAGTATATTCCAAAGGAATGGGAGGTGCTGACTTATAAACATGCCACCACTGTGCTGCATTTATCTGCTGGTTAAGGTTTAGGTCCCTGGTTTAAATACTTGTGAATATATTGGACTTGTGGAGAAACAGGAGGTCCAGGACAATTAGGTCTCTAATGGTGCAGTAAGCAAAACAGATCTCCCCTCAAAAGTCTGTAAGCCACTGAATAAGTTTCCTGCCACTCTTGGGAGCTCAGGGACTTTAGGCCTGTGATTTTGTTTGCTTAGGAGCCTTTGGGGTCTTTTTAATTTTTTGATCTGTTTAACGTAATGCATCCCAAAGAGGGGAGTTTGTTGTACCTGATAACTGGCCTAATCAATGCTAACTATAAGGGAGTGATTGCCTCCCCTTGGCAATTATGTGGGCTAAATAAAAGGATTTCCTGACTACAGTTGTCACAAGATGGTCAAAAGACTGGAAGCTATCAGCCTAAGTTTCTAGGAACCTGAAAAAAATTAAATTTTGTAGTCGATGATGAGAGGGTTTGTGAACCAAAGGGGACACTACACTTTTAGTATTTAGTTTGAGCTCATCTTTAGTACATTAATGGTTTACTTGGGAGAGTTCATTCTGGGGGGTTTGGGTATTGTTGGGTGACTTAATAACAACCTCCAGTTTGCAGTCATCTACAACCTTTAAGTGCCAGAAGTCATGGCTCTCCACTTGGAGATCCAAGAAGTAAACACCAAAAACAAGAGATACCATCACTGAGTCTTGAGAGACACCACTAGTCACATTCATACTTACTGATGAGGCACCTGCAACTAGGACTGTATGGGCCCTGTCTTTCAGCCAGTTTGTTATCCATCTTACCACATATGGGTCGATTTTCAGAGCAATTGGTTCAATTTTCAAAGCAATTTGTGTTTGTATGATGCCAACATGGGAATGGTGCTGAAGATGTTCAACAGGTCAAGCTACACCGTCATGGCCACCATCTACTGCCTCTGTAACTCTCCCGATGAAATTTAATAGGTTAACTAGATAGGATTTACCCTTCACAAAGCAAAACTGTTGTGGGTCAAGTCAAACAAGAGATTTGATATCACAGTTTATGAGGTTAGTTATGATACACCCTATTGTCTTGCAGGTAAGGCTTCTAAGGCAGAAAGGGCTGTAATTACTCAGGTTAGTTGAAAGGCCACCACTGCCGTGTACTGCTCATCAGAGACAAAGCCAGTAGCTTAAGTTAAACAGGTTGAGTAGTGTCTGCAGGGGCATATTTAGCACTATTATGCAACCAGCTATATCATACATAATAGTAAATAAAGACTCAATCAAAGGATTATTGTACACCAAAATTCTGACAAAACCAAGCATTGTGCATGCTTTCTTCTTGTCCAAGTGTTACAGTGTTTTGAAATGTTTTATGGAGAGTAACAAAACGTTTGATAAGCTGTGTGATATACTTAAATATGGCAGTCTCTGGCACTACTGAATTTTTTTACTCTGGCTTCTGGTGAAATGAAACCCTTGGAACAGGACTCTATGGAACCCATTCTGTCCACTGCCCCCCCCCCCCCCCCCACAGTGTGCTCCCTACTTTCCCTTCATCCTGGCCTTAACCACACCATTTAGATTGCTTTTTTCTTGTTCTCTCATACTTTGTTGTACTCCAGATTTTTCCAGCATTGTTTCAATATATCCTGTCCACAATTACACCATAGTACATAAGGAGCAGTGGCGTCTTGTGCATACAGACTGCAGGACTGCAGACCCCCCCCCACCCCAGCTGAAAACCAAAGTCCCGAATGAACTGCATGCATGCATGCAGGAACCTGGACTGGGTAAACAGCAGTCCAGATTCAGGAGAACACATTGTGGGCAGAGATGCCCCAGAAGTCTATGTGGTTACAACCGCATAGACTGGATGGGGACCAGACTGCAATGTCTGCAGGCTGAATAACTTGCGTGCTCTTGCGGGAGGGCGTATATTTTAGTGCGGACATGGAAGGTGCAGGAGGACTGTTATGGAGAGATTGGGGAAACAGCACTCCAGTACAGGTACTGGTGTGTGTGTGTGTGTGTGTGTGTGTGTGTGTGTGTGTGTGTGTGTGTGTGTGTGTGTGTGTGTGTGTGTGTGTGTGTGTATCTTTTTGGGCTGGGGGGAGTGTCATACCTAAATGCCGCTGCTTGTAAGGCTTTTTTATTTTACTATAGCGTCTATAATACCGCAACGATATCAGTAACTGCATTCAAAGACACTAATTTTTGCTGTGGGGTTTGAAGCTAATATCAAGATTTTATGTTAGTAATCTATGGCAGACATGCCAACTTTGAGAATGCCCAGAGTGGGGCACTTCTTTCTAAAAGGGTAGAATTTGCAGGGCAGATTATATTCTCAACAAATGCAGAAGATTTATCTTATTTTTTATTATGGAAGTAAAATGATTATGTTGTAGAAGTTTAATTTCCAGTGTTTTTCTGTCTCATATTAGGCTGTCTGAGATACTGCATCACAGCTTTCTGCAATTTCTTCATAAATGAATGATATGTTGAACCTTTAGGAAAACTGAAAAAGAAATGTGTGTGTGTGTGTGTGTGGGTGTGTGCGTGTGCGCGTGTGTGCGTCTGTGCGTCTGTGCGTGTGTGTGTGTGTGTGTGTGTGTGTGTGTGTGTGTGTGTGTGTGTGTGTGTGTGTGTGATTACTGGAAAGCTTTTTCTTTCCTTTTTAATACTATACATGTTGTCAGAATGATATTTATTTATTTAACATTTGTTTACCAGGAAAGTCTGACTTGGAATGAAGCTAATTTTCAGAGGAGGCCCAGGGAGAAATGCTTCAGATGCTTGTTGTTACACTTGTTAATCAAGACATTGGTTGTTGAAGAATCCACTATCTGGAAGATGTAATGGTAATTTGTGTTATCATGAGAATTACCATGTTAATGTGTAAACATTTTTAATATATAGATCATGTCTGGAAACAGGAGTGTTAAAAATCATCCATTAATACATGTAACATGCATCTGATTTCTTCCAGCTGTAATCTGACTTAAGTACATAAATGCTGACTGTGGCTTATCATTCAAATAGTGCCCATATTTGGTTGTTTAAGCATTTTTTGTGAAGCCCATAAATCTATGATAGTAACACAACCATATTTTAAACAGACATTTCGCCAAACGGAATTCTCCTAAACCTCTCAAATGATAATAGGGCATACTTAGGCTTTATTTAGTAACATTATCCTTGAGGCCCAGATTAACAATGACCACCACCAGTACTGTTAGCCAACAGGGTGCTGGCGGAAATTGGGCTACTGTTGGCTGAAGGAGTTGAGGAGGGCGAAGGCATGACCGAAGGCAGGAAGAGAGGAGAAAGGCTAGGACTGTGGTAATTAGGGTCAAAACTTTGAATGTTGGCAGTATGACTGGAGAGCTAGCTGATATGATGGACAGAAAGAATGTTGGTATATTATGTGTGCAAGAGACCAGATGGAAGGGGAGCAAGTGTATTGGAGGTGGGTTCCAATTGTTTTATCATGGTGTGGATGGGAGGAGAAATGGCGTAGGAGTTATCCTAAAGGAACAGTATGCCAAGAGTGTTTTGAAGGTGAAAAGAGTGTCAGATAGAGTGATGTTTATGAAGCTGGAAATTGATGGTGTCATGATGACTGTTGTTAGTGCATATGCTCCACAAGTTGGGTGTGCGATGGACGAGAAAGAAAAATTTTGGAGTGAGTTGGATGAAGTGGTGATGACTGTACCCAAGGGTGATAGAGTGGTGATTGGAGCAGATTTCAATGGGTATGCTGGTGAAGGGAACAGAGGAGATGAGGAAGTGATGGGAAGGTATGGTGTTAAACAAAGGAATGCAGAAGGTCAGATGGTAGTGGATTTTGTGAAAATGATGGATATGGCTGTGGTGAATACTTATTTTAACAAGAGGGAGGAGCATAGGGTGACATACAAGAGTGGAGAAAGATGCACACAGGTGGATTATATCTTATGTAGGAGGGCCAGTTTGAAGGAGATTGGAGACTGTAAAGTGTTGACCAGGGAAAGTGTAGTTAGGCAGCATAGGATAGTGGTTTGTAAGATGATGTTGGTGATCAAGAAGAGGAGGAGGAGTGTGAGGGCAGCATCAAGGATCAAATGGTGGAAATTGAAAAAGGGTAATTGTGAGGTGGAGTTCAGGGAAGAGTTAAGACAGGCACTGGGTGGCAGTGAAGAGTTACCAAATAGCTGGGTAACTACAGCAGAGCTAGTAAGGGAGACAGCTAGAAAGGTTCTTGGTATGACATGTGGACAGAGAAAGGACGACAAGGAGACATGGTTGTAGAATGAGGAAGTACAGGAGAGTATACAGAGAAAGAGGATGACAAAAAAGAAGTGGGATTGTCAGAGAGATGAAGAAAGTAGACAGGAGTATAAGGAGATGAGGTGCATGGCAAAGAGAGAGGTGGCGAAGGCAAAGGATAAAGCATATGAAGAGTTGTATTAAAGGTTAGACACTAAAGAGGGAGAAAAGGACCTGTAACAAACTGGCTGGACAGAGGGGCCTAGCTAGGAAAGATGTGCAGCAGGTAAAGGTGATAAAGGATAATGAGGGAAACATACTTACAAGCGAGGAGAGTGTGTTGAGCAGATGGAAAGAGTACTTTGAGGGGTTGATGAATGAAGAGAATGAGAGGGAGAGAGGGTTGGATGATGTGGGGATAGTGAATCATGAAGTGCAATGGATTAGCAAGGAGGAAGTAAGGATGGCTATGAAGAGGATGAAGAATGGAAAGGCTGTTGGTCCAGATGACATACCTGTGGAAGCATGGAGGTGTTTAGGTGAAATGGCAGTGGAGTTTTTAACCAGATTGTTTAATGAAATTTTGGAAAGTGAGAGGATGCCTGAGGAATAGAGAAAAATTGTTTTGGTACCGATTTTTAAGAATAAGAGTGATGTGCAGAGCTGTAGTAACTACAGAGGGATTAAACTGATCAGTCACAGCATGAAGTTATGGGAAAGAGTAGTGGAAGCTAGGTTAAGAAGGGACGTGATAATTAGTGATCAGCAGTATGGTTTCATACTGGAAAAGAGCACTACAGATGCAATGTTTGCTCTGAGAGTGCTGATGGAGAAGTACAGAGAAGGTCAGAATGAGTTGCATTGTGTTTTTGTAGACTTAGAGAAAGCATATGACAGGGTGCCTAGAGTGGAGTTGTGGTATTGTATGAGGAGGTCGGTAGTGTCAGAGAAGTATGTAAGAGTGGTACAGGATATGTACGAGGGTAGTGTGACAGTGGTGAGGTCTGTGGTGGGAGTGACGGATGTGTTTAGGGTGGAGGTGGGATTACATCAAGGATCAGCTCTGAGCCCTTTCTTATTTGCAATGGTGATGGCCAGGTTGACAGAAGAGATCAGACAGGAGTCCCCGTGGACTATGATGTTTGCAGATGACATTATGATCTGTAGTGAGAGTAGGGAACAGGTGGAGGAGACTCTGGAGAAATGGAGATATGCTCTAGAGAGAAGAGGAATGAAGGTCAGCAGGACTAAGACAGAATATATGTGTGTGAATGAGAGGGAGGATAGAGGAATGGTGAGGATGCAAGGAGTAGAGGTAGCGAAGGTAAACGAGTTTAAATACTTGGAATCAATAGTTCAGAGTAATGGTGAGTGTGGAAGAGAGGTGAAGAAGAGAGTACAGGCAGGATGGAGTGGGTGGAGAAGAGTGTCAGGAGTGATTTGTGACAGACGAGTACCAGTAAGAGTGAAAGGGAAGGTCTACAAGAGGGTAGTGAGACCAGCTATGTTATATGGGTTGGAGACAGTGGCATCGACAAAAAGGCAGGAGTTAGAGCTGGATGTGGCAGAGTTAAAGATGTTAAGATTTGCACTGGGTGTGACAAGGGTGGACAGGATTAGGAATAAGTATATTAGAGGGTCAGCCCAGGTTGGAAGGTTTGGAGACAAAGCCAGAGAGGCAAGATTATGTTGGTTTGGACATGTGCTGAGGAGGGATGCTGAGTATATTGGGAAAAAGATGCTAAGGGTGAAGCTACCAGGTAACAGGAAAAGAGAAAGGCCTAAGATAAGGTTTATGGATGTGGTGACAGAGGACATGCAGGTAGTTGGTGTGACAGAGCAAGATGCAGAGGACAGGAAGAAATGGAAACAGATGATCCACTGTGGCGACCCCTAACGGGAACAGCCGAAAGAAGATGATGATCCTACAATTACCAAACAAAATGCATTAAGTTTTCTGCTACAGCTGTGGATCATCTGCCTTATTTTCAGTGGGAATGATGAACATTTGGTAAATATAATACATCAGAACACCACCTATACGTACGCAACTGCTCTGTCCTTTGCTAAACAGATACTGTGAACTTTGGAGCATTTGCTATATAGGGAGTTTGCAACACATCATATCATACTGACTCTAGCAGTAGCAACCCTGGAGCATTTCTCTCCTGGCATCCACTGAAAATGGGCACTGTCCCAATCGGACTTTCCCAGTAAATAAATGTTAAATAAATTAATTATGAATTACTCCAACTCAACAAATTAAGCATTCAAAGCCTGAACAGTCAAGGAGCATATTTCATGATAATACACCTGCATACCTTTCAACATCTTAGGTCAAGACATGTAGACAAAGCCTAAAATAATGGGGGGGGGGGCAAAGGCCCCAAATCAGGGACAAATTATTAATATTGCTTGTATAAATATAGAAAGTTCCTAGAATAACATTTCTGTTGCCATGCATTTGTCTGAAACTCAATTGTATGTCACTGTTTAGTGACCTCAGTCCTCAGTTAATTACCAGAAATCCAGACATTTTGAGGAACAGACCAAAAATATAAGGCAAAAAATCTGGACATTCTGTGAAAATCTGGACAGTTGCTGAGAGGTATGAGTCATGTTAGTAAAAACATTCCTTTCAACAAGCAGTACTGAAGGTATATTTAAATAATTTGTTTTTGTGAAAAGGTGGCAGTTTTGTTTCACACACACACACACACACACACACACACACACACACACACACACACACACACACACACACACAGACACACACACACACAAACACACAGACACGCACACGCACGCACACACACACACACACACACACACACACACACACACACACATACACACACACACACACATACGTATGCACACACACACACACACACACACACACACACACACACACACACACACACACACACACACACACACACACACACACACACACACACACACACACACAGACACACACAGACACACACACACACAGACACACACACACACACACACACACACAGACACACACACAGACACACAGACACACACACACACACACACACACACACACACACACACACACACACACACACACACACACACACACACACACACACACACACACACACACACACACACACACACACACACACACACACACACACACACACACACACACACACACACACACACACACACACACACACACACACACACACACACACACACACACACACACACATTATTTATATAATATACTGTATATGCTACAGTGAAGAGAAAGGCAATGCTCCTGTTGCACTTACCATTCTCTTCACTGTAGTACGATCTCAGAGTTTATATATTTAAGTAGGGGGGTGGGGGTGCAGGGGGGCTTGCCACCGTGCAAACAGTTTCTTTTACTTTATTTTTTTACCCACTTTTAAATGTTGAGATTCTAAAATCTCCATGTTTTGGGTAAGTTTTTTTAACAGTCGAGATTTCAGAATTTCGACATTTAAAAGTGGACCCATGCCACACTCAGAGATTTACTCCTGCACTGCATTACATTCAGCTTGTATGTCCCTAGTTTACATAGATCAGTCTTGATCTGGGACCTTGTGCATTGTAAAATACAGAAAAAATTGTAAAAAACAAATAAAATGTATTTTTTTTATTTTCCTAAAAACATTCTGCATTATTAGCTATACCAAATTGCCATTGCACATGGATTTTGTCTACAAAAGGGTCTGTAGACCAGCTCATTTAACCATTAGCAAATGCTACAAAAATGTAAAACTGTGAAACCAGATTTGAACCCCTACACTCACAATTTTTTTCCTATTGTTAGATGTGTTGTCTCCAGGTTTCATTCCTCTTTTGTAGTAGATGATCTTGATTATTTCCTGTTGTCCACTCATCCTCTGTGTTTTTCCTTCCTATGTGAAATATTTAGCGTTATTTTTTGGACTGACCTAATGCTGCCATGCTTTTAATCATTCATCAAGTTTTGCCAGATCTTACCTCAGCTGTTTTACTTCTTTCTATGTATTAATCCTGTTGGTTGTCTTTCCTGACATTTCTTTGTGCCGGTCCCAAGCCTGGATAAATGGGGTGGGTTGCATCAGGAAGGGCATCTGGCGTAAAAATTCTGCCACATCACTTATGGTGCAAAAACTTCATATTTCCATACCGGATCAGTGGAGGCTCGGGTTAACAATGACCACCACCAGTACTGTTAGCCAACAGGGTGCTGGCGGAAATTGGGCTACTGTTGGTCGAAGGAGAAGAGGAGGGCGAAGGCATGCCCGAAGGCAGGAAGACAGGAGGAAGTTTAGGAGTGTAGCAGTGAGGGTAGGAACTTTGAATGTTGGCAGTATGACTGGTATAGGAAGAGATCTAGCTGATATGATGGAGAGAAGGAAGGTTGATATATTATGTGTGCAAGAGACCAGATGGAAGGGAAGTAAGGCCAGGTGTTTAGGAAATGGGTTCAAATTGTTCTATCATGGTGTGGATGGCAGGAGAAATGTGGTAGGGGTTATACTAAAGGAACAATATGCCAAGAGTGTTTTAGACGTGAAGAGAGTGTCTGACAGAGTGTTGTTTATGAAGCTCAAAATTGATGGTGTAATGATGAATGTTGTTAGTGCATATGCTCCACAAGTTGGGTGTGCGATGGATGAGAAAGAGAAATTTTGGAGTGAGTTGGATGAAGTTTTGGTGAGTGTACCCAAGGGTGAGAGACTAGTGATTGGAGCGGACTTTAATGGGCATGTTGGTGAAGTGAATAGAGGGGATGAGGAAGTGATGGGTAGGTATGGTGTTAAGGAGAGGAATGCAGAAGGTCAGATGGTTGTGGATTTTGCGAAAAGGATGGACATGGCTGTGGTGAATACGTATTTTAAGAAGAGGGAGGAGCATAGGATGATGTACAAGAGTGGAGGAAGATGCACACAGGTGGATTATATCCTATGTAGGAGGGCCAGTCTGAAGGAGATTGGAGACTGTAAAGTGGTGGCAGGGGAAATTGTAGTTAAGCAGCATAGAATGGTGGTCTGTAGGATGATGTTGGTGATCAAGAAGAGGAGGAGGAGTGTGAAAGCAGTGCCAAGGATTAAATGGTGGAAG
Source organism: Protopterus annectens (assembly GCF_019279795.1). NCBI lineage: Eukaryota > Metazoa > Chordata > Ceratodontiformes > Protopteridae > Protopterus > Protopterus annectens. The sequence continues at coordinate 806,243,301 of NC_056735.1, read as the reverse complement.
TTAAAAAAGGGTGATTGTGAAGTGGAGTTTTGGGAAGAGTTAAGACAGGCACTAGGAGGCAGTGGAGAGTTACCGAATAGCCAGGTAACTACAACAGAACTAGTAAGGGAGACTGCTAGAAAGGTGCTTGGTGTGATATCTGGACAGAGGAAGGAGGACAAGGAGACCTGGTGGTGGAATGAGGAAGTACAGGAGAGTATACAGAGGAAGAGGCTGGCGAAGAAGAAGTGGGATTGTCAAAGAGATGAAGAAAGTAGACATGAGTATAAGGAGATGAGGCGCATGGCAAAGAGAGAGGTGGCGAAAGCTAAGGATAAGGCGCATGGAGAGCTGTATGAGAGATTGGACACTAAAGAGGGAGAAAAGGACCTGTACTGATTGGCTAGACAGAGGGACAGAGCTGGGAAAGATGTGTAGCAAGTAAGGGTGATAAAGGATAGTGAGAGAAAGGTACTCACAAGAGAGGAGAGTGTGTTGAGTAGATGGAAAGAGTATTTTGAGAGGCTGATGAATGAATAGAATGAGAGAGAGAGAAGGTTGGATGATGTGGGGATAGTGAATCAGGAAGTGAAACAGATTAGCAAGGAGGAAGTAAGGACAGCTATGAAGAGAATGAAGAATGGAAAGGCTGTTGGCTCAGATGACATCCCAATGGAAGCATGGAAGTGCTTAGGAGAAATGGCAGTGGAATTTTTAACTAGATTGTTTAATGAAATTTTGGAAAGTCAGAGGATGCCTGAGGAATGGAGAAAAAGTGTTTTGGTACCTATCTTTAAGAATAAGGGTGATGTGCCAAGCTGCAATAACTGCAGAGGAATAAAATTGATCAGTCACAGCTTGAAGTTATAGGAAAGAGTAGTAGAAGCTAGGTTAAGAAGGGAGGTGATGATTAGTGATCAGCAGTATGGTTTCATGCCAGGCAAGAGCACTACAGATGCAATGTTTGCTCTGTGAGTGTTATTGGAGAAATACAGAGAAGGTCAGAAGGAATTGCATTGTGTCTTTGTAGACTTGGAGAAAGCATATGACAGGGTGCCTAGAGAAGAGTTGTGGTATTGTATGAGGAAGTCGGGAGTGGCAGAGAAGTATGTAAGAGTGGTACAGGATATGTACGAGGGTAGTGTGACAGTGGTGAGGACTGCAGTGGGAGTGACAGATCAGTTTAAGGTGGAGGTGGGATTACATCAAGGATCAGCTCTGAGTCCTTTCTTATTTGCAGTGGTGATGGACAGGTTGACAGATGAGATCAGACAGGAGGCCCCGTGGACTATGATGTTTGCAGATGACATTGTGATCTGCAGTGAGAGTAGGAATCAGGTTGAGGAGACTCTGGAGAGGTGGAGATATGCTCTAGAGAGCAGAGGAGTGAAGGTCAGCAGGGCTAATACAGAATATATGTGTGTAAATGAGAGGGAGGGTAGAGGAATGGTGAGGATGCAAGGAGTAGAGTTGGTAAAGGTGAACGAGTTTAAGTACTTGGGATCAGCAGTTCAGAGTAATGGTGAGTGTGGAAGAGAGGTGAAGAAGAGAGTACAGGCAGGGTGGAATGGGTGGAGAAGAGTGTCAGGAGTGATTTGTGACATACGGGTACCAGTAAGAGTGAAAGGGAAAGTCTACAAGAGGGTAGTGAGACCAGCTATGTTATATGGGTTGGAGACAGTAGCATTGACAAAAAGGCAGGAGTCAGAGCTGGATGTGGCAGAGTTAAAGATGTTAAGATTTGCACTCGGTGTGACTAGGATGGATAGGATTAGGAATCAGTATATTAGAGGGTCAGCTCATGTTGGACAATTTGGAGACAAAGCAAGAGAGACGAGATTGTGTTGGTTTGGACATGTGCTGAGGAGGGATGATGGGTATATTGGAAAAAAGATGCTAAGGATGGAGCTGCCAGGTAAGAGGAAAATAGGAAGGTCTAAGATAAGGTTTATAGACGTGGTGAGAGAGGACATGCAGGCGGCTGTGTGACAAAGCAAGATGCAGAGGATAGGAAGAAATGGAAAGAGATGATCCGCTGTGGCGACCCCTAATGGGAAAAGCCGAAAGATGATGATGATGATGGTTGTCTTTCCTGAATACAAAATAGGCAGACTTTTCTTACCAGACGTGTTGCCAAGTCACTTAAAAATATTTGTAAAAAAAAGTGGGCCACCCTGTGGTACCCAGCTTATCACAATCCTTCATCCATAACAACCCTCTGTGTTCTAATTCCTAACTGAGCAAATGCTTTACCCATGTGCTGCTGCTGTAGGACCATTCCAAATGTTTCTAAATTGTTCATTACATATGGCGTGGTACTGCATCAGGAACTTACAATGCCTACAGCCATTTTGTGATCTAAAATTCTGACTACACAAAGAATTATTAGATTTGTTTGTTATGCCTTGTGTATGGCTGTGCAAGTGTCACTGAATGTGTTTATGTGTCTGTGTGAGTGCTCACGGGTGCATGCTCACACGTGTATATAAGTGAAAGAGGCATACAGAGTAAGAGAGAGAGAGAAAAAAAAATGTTTCTACAATTAAAGATGTTGACAGCTTTATTTCTTTAACCCTTTGACAAAGTGATTTTCAATCCTAATCATGAAGGAAATAAAGGTTCTGGCCTGACAGTGTCATGCTCCCCACTTCCGGGGATATGACAAGAGCACAATGGATCTGAGGGACAGAGACTGAGAAAGAAACAGCGGAGCAAGTTGAAAGGTTTTAAATGGAGTAATTTGTGCTATGATGATACTAATGTAGTATGATAATCTAAACTCCTAATGATGTGGACATCCTACAAAAGGGCCTCACTGAGACAGATGCCTGGCATCAAAGCCATGGCCTCAAGCTCAATGCCAAAAAGTGCATTGTCATCCCTTTTGGTAAAAACTCTGTACCCATGAACTACCACCTAAGCAGTAGTCTACTTAACACTGAAAGTGTGATAAGAGACCTTGGGACACAGGTGGACAATCATCTCTCCTTTGATAATCACATTGCCACAGTAGTCAGGAAATCCTTCTATGTGACACACCTCATCACAAAAGGTTTCTCATCCAGGAAAAAAGAGGTCATTGTTCCCCTCTACTCATCACTCATTAGAACCATTATATAATACAGTGCCCCTTTTGGTATGTACCTCACAAGACATCTACAACAATGGAAAGGCTACAGAAATACCTCACAAAGAGGATTACCGGCCTCAAACAGATGCCCTACGCAGACCGTCTCAAAAAACTTCAGCTTTACTCCATCGCATATCGGCTACTCAGAGGCGATCTCTGCCTAACATACAAAGCTATGTCAAACCCAGAGCTGTTAGACATGCTCCACTTAAATAAATCACAATCCCTTCAAGCTATATGCTCTAGGGACCTAAACGCTGTCACCACAATAAACAGAACATGCTGGAGGGATAGATTCCTGTCCCATACTCTGGAACAAACTACCTATCTATATCAAACAAAGCTCCTCATTAGCACTCTTCAAGAAAAATCTTGATGACTGGATGGGAGATAGGAAATTCACCCCTGGGATCACTTCTGTGGCTCTGCTTGACAGGTGCACAGGAAAATCATTTTCTTGGGTGGCGAAAGCCAGGGTACCTTTTTGGATAGGCTTATATAGGCCCTAGGGCCAATAGCCTAGTACCTACCTATGAACCTATAACAAGTTAATGTAGTTCAAATGTACACCATGGCTAAAGAATACATTCCCAGTATGTATGCAACAGTTTAAAACCAATAAAATGGTTCAAGGTGTGAATTCATCTAGGGTTCCTATAACAGCAAGACAACTGAAAATCAGAAGGAACCTGTACAAGTAAAGCCTAGTAGGTTATCAAACAAACTATACTTTCATCTGTGGTTTGTGAGACATGGAAGTGAAAATTTCCTTGGGACAAGATGGTGCTAAAAAATAAGTAAGGATTCAGTCTGCCCCAGATAATAAATAGTACAGCCCTAAGGCAGTTATCCTCACCAGTTTTTAGAAGGCTTTGCTAGTAAACAACCAAATGTTGCACAGGATTTTTAATAAATCCCCCATTTAATGTTTCTTTGAGGGAACAGACAGACATCCAGAGCATCTGACTCCAACTGCAAAGATTGCTAGAAAAGTTCCAGCTCAGCTTAGCAAACAGCTGTTCGATATCCTGTGGGTTCTAAAAAACGTAGTCATATAAAACCATTTAAACAAGCGCAGATCTGATGACCACACCTTCAGTTAATGCTAAGATATTCCCTTACAACATAAACTGCTAAAATTCCACTGCAACTAACAGCCAGTCCTTGTAATGGAAGCACCAAGAAATTCAGTCAAATGAATCCACTTTAACTAAACACAAATAAGTTTAAATGGCTTCATCGCAGAGCTAATGCCTCTATAAGAAAGATATTATCTTACACTGAAGAATTTGCTAGAAACCTTCTTGAGCAACTTAGCAAACAGCCAGCCCTTGTACTGTAGGGGCAAGGAAACTTAATCAAATGAATCCAGTTTAACGAACACGTTTAAAATGACCCTTTTTTTAGTGCTAATGCCTCCAGGAGAAAGATATAGAAAGGTATCACTTCTCAGTATAGAAACTGCTAGATGTCTTAAAGTGCTATTTAGCTAACAGTCAGCCCTTGTGCTATTAGAATAAATAAACTCAGCCAAATTAAACCATTTTAATGAACACAGATCATATTAAAGGTCACCATCTCAGAGTTTAGTTCTCTTAGGAAAGATAAATAAGAAACAGGAAAAATGTTGCAGACTTTTTGGAGTAAGTAATGTCGTTACAGTCGCCCATGGCCTAATCAGGTAAGCTATTAAAAGTATAAATTCTCTTGAGTGTCTGAGCTATCCCGTTTAATGCAGTAAATGTTATCACAGTGCCTTTATTATGCCACTGTAGTTGGGAAACAGGCACTAGTTGCAGAAATGCTGCCATTTCATATGATCTAACCCAAATCAACACAGCTATGGAGGGAGCAAGGATCACTACAGTCACTTATATATAGTGATGTTGACATAATATTCATTGAAATTGAGTCGATAGCATGGTCCTGTCTTTTGCTGATTTGCCTATGAAAGTACATGGGGCATTGAGTAAGTTACTACATGCACACAATCTCACAAAATAACCCAGGTTTATTTGTTTCATGCTGTACTGCAATGACTTTGATGTAATGCTGCCATCCCCTACAGCATGCAGAGAAACTGAAAAGATTGTCCTTTCAGGTAGCATAAAATACCTGCATAAAAATGTTTAAGCTTTTTAACAGCTGCAGAGTCCCTTCATATATGCACTCACTGCAGCAGCCACAAAGGATATGGTTTTCACTAAATCCTAAGAAGTCTCTAAAGCGTTGTTCTTTGATAATAAATGTTAGACCTTGCATTGCCTCATGGAGACTCTGGTTGCATTACATTTTGTGGTTTCAGTGGTTCAGCAGTGGGCTGCCTAACATAATATTTTAAACTTCTTATGCAAATAAAGTTACACTGCCTTATGAAAATAAAATTATACTCCTAGCATCCTTCTTGCCTTGTCCTTCTTCATACACAGTGTCTAGCTGAATCAGCAATATCTCATCAGAAGGTGCCACAGATTCTGAATTTCTTAAAATAGTCTTAGTTTGATCAGGTACTATATTGTGATGAGGTACAATCGCTCAAGAGACCAAAGTGCGTCAAAGAGACAGAAATAATTTTCCTCCGCTGTCCTGTGTTTAAGAATAATGTAGAGCTGGTTTGCTTTAATGCTTTAAAAAGTGGTTTTGAAATTTAGCTACTTCCTTTTGTAGGTTGGTAATATCAGCCATCAGTGATGAACTTAAGTTGCTTTTTAAAAAAGTTCCCAAATGAAGTACTAGCAATTTTACTATATACACTAAAGGCAGACATGCCTAATGACATAAGAATGCACGAGGCAATGTTACAGCTTGTCAAACAGTATTGCATGTATTTAAACTCATAAATAATGGAGTACTGTGGATTTCGCTGTGAGATTAAGTATTGTATAGTCATGCACAATTAAAAAAAGTGATAAAACGTTAAGTTTTATATGTCAACACAATTGTGTACCATGCAGTTCTTAAAACTGTCATAACAGGGTATAGGTAATAACACATAATGGACCAATACTTACATCTGTGAAGCAATGAGCCAACTGTGTTCATCAACATTCAGAGGAAACACTGTGCATAATGTAGAACACTGAACACATCACAACACCACAAAACACATGCTATCACATAATTACAGCTAAAGAACATTACAATAATCAAGGGAAATAACAAGACGTGGAGTTCACAGGTCCACGTTTGGACAAAGCATCTTCATTCACATGAACAAATTATTGGACATATTTGTAACACAAACATCTACCAACATGTATACTGAAACTGAATACCTGCAAACAATACTGAGGGAATAGAATGCAATGTATAGGTGCACTGTGGGTTCTACAATGGCATTGCCATGTGTTACTTGTGCAGCCATCCTATTACTAATGACCTTATACAGAGTATTCATGAATCATACTTAAATAGAAATCCAAGCTGTCTTTTCCATACACAATGATACATAGTCATTGCATGATGGAATGCAAGGTACTCCATTGTTTATGAATCATCCTACCCACTATGTCATAGTGGCAGCCCACAGAAACAGTGGAAATACACATATGTAAACTGAAGCAGACAAAAGTATCTCTTGGCTCAGTGATAACCAGTTGGCTGTCTGGAATCTGCTTCACCTGCTGTCCATTTTCTAAAGTAGAGAGCAGGAGTCACCCCTTGAGAAGGCTCTTAACTGGTCACAGCAGCAACTGGCAGTGGTACCACTTTCAGGCAGTCACAACTCCCACACCCTGGCAGAGCCCATCAGCATGCAACACAGGCAATCCATGCAGCATCTGTGTGGAGGTCCATCTACAAAGCAGGGACAAGATTTTATCTCAAGCCCACTTGTTAGAGTCACTGGAAAGGGAAAAGTGGATACACTGGGGACCCCAATGGTGCAGGCTGCATGGAGTACACAGTATGTGACTTCTGCAGTGTTTAGTTCTAATTCAAAATGCTTTGTATCAACATGCTTTGGCCTGCTTATTCATTGGTGAAGGAGCCAACCAACTTTCACTGTAGTTTTCACTGAAACCCAAGCATATCACGGATCTCTCTGACCAGCCCCTTCCTCAAGCCCTGAGTACACTCCACTGCCAGATGATTGAGATGCTGGACAAGAAAAATAAGCTGTTATGCTTTCTCATGTAGAGGTAGGATGGCCAGCTTATCAGCCAGCTCTGTCTCCCTGTGCACACCCACATAGAAGAATTGACTTGAATCTATGCTGCTTCTGTTGCAAATCATGTTGATAGTCTGACTGACCCAAGCAAATGTCTATATGTATATATAAATATATATTCTGCAGAGGGGACCAAAACTACACCTGATCTCCTTCACTGATTTCCCTAGTCCTTACATTTTATAGTACACCCCTTGTTGTGTGGACTCTCTTTTCATGTGCTCTCTTCCAATGTGCATTCCTACATTCAGTCTATCCTTTAAAATGATATAGTGTTCTGTGACACTTTTAAATGGAGGTCTTCTCTTCTCCTTAGGATTCTCTATCAATGTCTAACAATCCAAAAGTTTGCTTGCCATATAATAATATATGCCATATAATAACATAAAAAGACTGAACCTTGTCTAGGTTTGCAGTACTTCTCTAATGGCAAACATGAAATATGGTATCAATTGGTCCAAGATTTTATCATCTTCCTCAATAACATTTCTCAGCATTGATTTCAATTTTCAGATAAGGCACTGCATTAGCCCATCTGTCTAGGAATAGTACATTCAGATTTAGCACTAGCATAGCTTATAGATTACTCTCAACATTAATGGAGTCCCTTGGTCAGTCAGCATTTCCTTAGGCATCCCAACTCTCAAAAATAATAAGACTAACTCCCAAGATATAACGTTATTGTTAGCTATTCTTTGTGAATAGCTACACAACACTAAGTTGCATAGTCCAAAATAAAAAAAAATATACTGCAATCCATAGATGGATTTTACCAATGGCCCAACTCTGTCCATAGTATTATTTTCAAAGAGCACCTCTATGATAGACATTAAAATCAAAAGATTTTTGAAGCCAGATGAGAATTGTCTTCTGACATTCAGTGTATCCAGCATAGGAGATCTCAACTTCTTTCATTATTCCTGGCCAGTTTTTACATCTGTGTCCTTCTAGTTCATGACAATGTGCTGACCTTATTGCTAGGTTTTTGAAAGGTTTAGGCAGTATACCACTTCCTTTCTGTCCTTACTTACTCTATACAGAAAGTCATTTTGTAATTTGAAGTATAGAAAAGTGCGAACCTTTCGTTAAGCTCCTCTTGCTCGGCTTAAAGAGTTGCTTCCCTGTTGTGCCTTTTTAAAATGCATACAGCTTACCTGATGGTTAGCCAGCTCTGGAGTTTCTTCATGGTCAGGTAGGTGTTCATGAGGAAGGTCATTGCTCCCTCTCCTGCCATCATAGGCACTGAAGTCTCATTGTCTAAATCTTCCCCTAAACAAACAAAAAAAAAGTACAATTAATGACAATATTCCTTGTTCGAAGATATTTTGTATCTTAGCATACACTGTCCTCTCCTTAATCTTTCCTTCTTTACGCTGCTCTCCCTGGGTCAAAGTGTGAGTTGACATCACCCTCTCATTTTCTTCTCCATGTTACTCATCCTGTATATCAAAGTGAATGAACACCAGCATTGTGATTTCTTTCTTTTCTATAGTTTGCTAACCCTTTCTCTCAATGAGAGAGAACACTACCATCTCACATTCTTTTCCTGTTTAGATGTTTTTCCCTCTGCAGAGGTTATTTCAGGACTGTATTCATTGACAGTTTTACTTTTTTCTCTTACTTATGGTTACATGTTGTCTAAGTCTTTTGTTACATGAGTTTTCTGCCTTTCACTGACAAAACTGGGTTTAGAACTCTTTACAGGTATGATTTCGACATCTATAACTACACTACTGAAATCTTTCTTATTGCTAAGTTTCACTTCCTCATAGGTTCATATGTTCATAGGTAGGTACTAGGCTATCAGCCTTATGACCTATATAAGCCTAGCCAAAAAAGGCACCCTGGCTTTAGCCACCCAAGAAAATTATTTTCCTGTGCCCCTGTTGGCCAGAACCACAGAGGTGATCCCAGGGGTGAATTTCCTATTTTCCATCCAATCATCAAGATTTTTCTTGAAGAGTGCTAATGAGGAGCTCTGTTTGACATAGATAGGTAGTTTGTTCCAGAGTATGGGAAGTCTCTGGGACAGGAATCTATCCTTCCAGCATGTTCTGTTTATTGTAGTGACAATGTTTAGGTCCCTAAAGCATGTAGCTTGGAGATATTTGGGATTTCTTAAAGTGGAGCATGTCCAACAGCTCTGAGTTTGACATAGCTTTGTATGTTAGGCAGAGATCACCTCTGAGTAGGCGATATGTGACAGAGTAAAGCTAGAGTTTTTTGAGATGGTCTCCATCTGTTTGAGGCCGGTAATCCTCTTAGTGAGGTATTTCTGCAGCCTTTCCATGTTGTAGATGTCTTGTGAGGTACATACCAAAAGGGGCATTGTACTCTATAATGGATCTAATGCGTGATGAGTAGAGGGGAACAATGACCTCTTTTTTCCTGGATGAGAAAACTTTTATGATGAGGTGTGCCACACAGAAGAATTTCCTGACTTGTGGTGATGTGATTATCAAAAGAGAGACTACTGTGTCCACCTGTGTCCCAAGGTCTCTTATCACACTTTTGGTGTTAAGTAGACTACCACCTATGTGGTAGCTCATGGGTACAGAGTTTTTACCAAAGGGGATGACAATACACTTTTTGGCATTGAGCTTGAGGCCATGGCTTTGACACCAGGCATCTGTCTCTGTGAGGCCCTTTTGTAGGATGTCCACATCATTCAGAGTTTACTTATGGCTCCTAGTTTGCAGTCATCTGCAAACTTCATTAGCCAAAGACATTCTGTGTTAGCCTGTACTTCAGAAAAGTAGATACCAAACAGGAGAGGACCCATAACTGAACTCTGTGGTACTCCACCTGTCACTGGTCTGAAGTTGGATTTGGAGTCTGCTACTTTCACAGTGTGGGTTCTGTAAGTGAGCCAATTGGCAACCCATCTTGTGACACAGGGATTTATACCTAGTTTAGTGAGTTTATCTATAACTCCGGAGTGGGGGATGGTGTCAAAAGCCTTGGTGAGATCTAGATAGGCTGTGTGAACCACCTTACCCTCATCTACGGCTTTGGTGACTGCTTCAAAGAAGTCTGTCAGGTTTAGAAGACATGATCTGCCTTTTACAAACCTGAACTGGGTGGGGTCCAGAGTTTGGAGATTACCAATTTCTTTGTGTATAAGATCCATGATGATACATTCCATGGCCTTGAAGACCAGGCTCATTAGGCTAATGGGGTGGTAGTTCCTGGGGTCCATGGTGGCTCCCCCTTTGTGTAGTGGGATAACTGTCACTGTGAGCCATTCAGTGGGCACAAAGCCTAAGGTGAGGCTGTGATTGAACATGGTGCTTAGGTGGTGTGCCAGTTCATTCTGCAGTTCATGTAGAATGCAGGCTGGAATGTTGTCTGGTCCAATGGATGCTGTGTTCTTGGCTTTGGAGAGTGAGGCTTTTACCTGTGCAGCTGTGATTACAGTAACTTTGCATTCTTCCAGTATAGAGATGTGCCCTTTAGGGGGTGAGAGGGGGTAAAGATAACACTGAACCTGTCTGCCAAGATGTTGGCAATATCAGTTGGTTCTGTATATTTAGTGCCATTGTGCTGTAACTCAGAGCAGATCTGAGTGTTGCCATTGAGATTCTTGACATAGCTATAGAATGCTTTGTGATAGTCTTTAGAATCAGTCATGATTTTGTTTTCGTAACTAGCTTTGTTGGATTTTATGAGGGATCTCAGCTTCTTACTGAGGCTGACCAGGGAGTTTCTCCACTCATGGGATTTTACTCTTTTTTTGTAGTTTATTTATGGCAGGGGACCACCAGATTGGCTTCCCTTTTTTGGAGGATAGCATCTTGGCTCTGTTAGGGATAGCACAATCTATGCCCTCATGTAAGTGCTTATAAAGTGCATTTGTGCAGGATTCAGCAGTCGTACCTCTATTGTCCATCTGCATGGGTGAATTAAAGTTTGCCATTTCTGTCTTAAGAAGCATGAAGTTGGCTTTAGAGAAATGTTTTACGGTGGTTTCCCTAATGGGGGGGGGGGGGCAGGATGTGAATTTCTAGGGTGATTATCTTATGGTCGGATCTGACCAACAAGGAAATGACCTCTGGTGTGGAATACTGGTTATCCATGTTGGTAATAACCAGGTCTAGGATATTGCTGCCCCTGGTGGGTGTGTGGATCAGTTGATCCAAGGCATTGGAATTTATGAATTCCAGAAAACATTGAGCAAAACAGTTGGTACATGGACATTTTTCCCAGTTAATGGTGCGGCAGTTGAAATCGCCCATTATTAGGGTGTTGGGTTGTACCCTAATATTTTCCAGTGTATCAAGAAATGAGGAGTGGGAATCCTGGGTCATGGTGGGGGATTTGTGGAAAGTTACAATTTGGATTGCGGTCTTGCCCAGTGTTGGTTGCACTTGGATAATCTCAGATGCATTATGCTGAGCATCTAGCCTGGAGGTGTGGATATCCTTAATGAATATGGACACGCCGCTGCCTTTAGTGTTTCAGTCCAGGTTAGGTGGTGTGGTATGAATTATAGCCTGGTAATGCAGGGGTGCTCTCTGGAGCCTTGAACCAGGTCTCTGTCACTGCACAGATGTCGATGTTCTCCATTTTAAGAAGCCCTCCAGTGAATGCATTTTGAGGTTTAGACTTCTAGCATTGAGTAGCATTCCACTCAGATTTTGGTTGTTTGTACCTGTTAAGGTGATAAATTTGTCATGTGAACCTTGCCTGAAAAAGGCACTATAGGGGTGGCAAAATCCTTAGCTAGTATCTGGAATCCCAAGGGCGGCAGGTGCAGGCCATTTATGGCAAAACATCGTGGTCTGTCAATCATGTCATCCCAGGCAGACAGATACTGGATCCACTTAGAATGCCACCTGAAGCTTAGCCAATTGTTGAAGTCAATAATTTTGTCCTTGTACTGTAGTCATGTAGCCGCAGTGGTGCAGCGGTAGAGTTGTTCCCTCACAGCAAGAGGTTCTCCCATTCAATTCTCGGCTGGAGCGCCTTCTGTGTGGAGTCTGCATGTCCTCCCCACAGTCGAGTGGCATTCGAAAGACATGCATAGAATGGGCGTGCCTTCGTTGAAGGTTGGGCGTCGAGCTGGCACCTTGGCACCTGTAAAAAATCTACTGTCAATCATTAGTGGACCGGAGTTCTGCTGTGGCGACCCCTAACTGGGAAAAAGCTGAAAGAACAACAACAACAACTGTAGTCATTCTGGGTGATGGCAGGATGCTACTCAGCTGTTGCTTAGAATTCTCCATTTTAGTTGCTTTCTGTTTTAACTTGACAGATATGTTAAAATTCTGCTCAGGATATACATATTTTCTGTGTTATCTAAATTAATTCTCCTGGAATAAGCCTTTCAGTGAGTGACAGTAATTTCTATTCCATGCTCTGCAGGGCTTTCAAGCTGCAATGTCACTTCTAAACTTGCTTTATAATGTATTAAGGCTGCAGTGTCACTTCTGCTATCTGCTTTGTAACATGTTCTGACTGCAGTGTCACTTCTGCAAACTTCTTTGTAGCATGTTCTGACTGCAGTGTCACTTCTGCTATCTGCTTTGTAACGTTCTAAATGCAGTGTCACGTCTGCAAACTTCTTTGTAACATCTTCTGACTGCAGTGTCACTTGCTATCTCCTTTGTAACATGTTCTGACTGCAGTATCACTTCTGCTTCCTGCTTTCCGACATGTTCAGATTGCAGTGTCACTTCTGCTGCCTGTTTTGTAACATATTTGGGTTGCAGTGTCACCAGGTTACCACCTGTCCCTCTTTGCAAGGAATCGTCCCTCTTTGGGCAGTTGTGTCCTGCAAAAAAAAATAAAAATGGCAAATGTCTTGAGATTTTAGGATGAAAAAAAAACATATTTTTTAAGTTTTCTTTAATAGTTGCATAAAAGTTATTTTGTATCTGAAACCCATAAATGTTATATGAAATAGCATAAGCAACTCAAATACTATAAGAATAACCCTTTATTTTGGCAAAAAAATAAGTTCCGTCCTTTGCACTGGTTGTGGGTATTTTTTCCTGCAAAATCTCATGTTTCCACAAAAAATGTCCCACTTTGGGCATTTGAAAAGGTGGCAACCTTAATGTCATTTCTGCTATCTACTTTGTAACATTCTGACTGCCGTGCCACTTCTATCTGCTTTGTAACATGTTTAGTTTGCAGTGTCACTTCTGCTATCTCCCTTGTAACATGATCTGACTGCAGTGTCACTTCTTCTATCTGCTTTGTTACATTCAGGTTGCAGTGTCACTTCTTTTATCTCCATTGTAACATGCTCTGACTGCAGTGTCACTTCTTCTATCTGGCTTGCAGCATGTTCTGAATGCTGTGTCATTTCTGCTATCCTCTTTGTAACATACTCTGACTGCAGTGTCACCTGCTATCTGCATTGTAGCATATTCTGACTGCAGTGTCACTTCTGCTGCCTGCTTTGTGACATACTCAGGTTGCAGTGTCACGTCTGCTGCCTGCTTTGTAACGTTCTAAATGCAGTGTCATTTCTGCTGTCTGCTTTGTAATATGTTCGGGTTGGAGTGTCACTTCTGCTGCCTGCTTTAGAATGTGTTTGGGTTGCAGTGTCACTTCTGCTTTATACTTAGTAATGCATTCTGGCTATGGTGTCACTTCTTTTACCTGGCTTGGACACATTCAAGTTACAGTATCACTTCTATTACATGCTTTGTAACATTTCAGGTTGCATTACCACTTCTGAAATATGCTTTGTAACACATTCAGACTGCAATATTTTACTATGCAACTCCGTTCCTTCTTCTGGTTCTGATGTTGCTGGCTGCTGTGCCCCAGGTATATGCTAACATATCTCTTTTAATGGTGTAGCTTCTTCTTCTGTCTGTATCCTTAACAAAATTGTTGTACCTTATGGGATTTCTAATACTATTCCTTTACCTTTTTTGGATTCACACATGCTATGAATGTATCTGGTGGTTGCACTCCCCTTTTTTCAGGTTAAGCAAAAATGTATCAGCTAGCCTCTTCACTTGCTATTTCCCCTCCTCAAATAGCTAACATGTTCTATCAAAAGGATAAAATCTCTTCCATTTCTTCCACATATCTTTAAAGTAGTGAAAAATCTTTAAATAGTGTCATATCATAGGTTCAGCTGGGATCTACAGCAACAAGATTAAATACTTTTCCAAAAACATTTTGTACTTTTACTTGAATTATGGGTTACTGTTTCCTATCTCCATGAATGCAGACAGCTTCAACTGGTGTTTTAGTAAGGGTGCAAGGATCTTCTCTTTAACTGCATACTGAGTCGTTATGTGTGACCATGATACCTGAATCCAGTAGTCCCAGCAGCTCCCTGCCATCAGTTAAGATGCCACAACTTATTTTACAGTAGCAGAATAACAGTGGGCGGACTCAGCCATTTTTGCAGATAATCTAATATATTCCACAGGTTTAATATCTCTAGTGGCATACTTATCCTAGGGAATACTTTTCACTGATATAATACTATCACCATTACTAGTATAAAATTCAGCTATGTGACCCATTTAACCACATTTAAAACAAGTCTACAGCTGATAATTTCTGTTTGTTACCAGAATTAGGCACATGCTTTACCATAGGTCTAGAATGCTCATGTTCAAATATAGTTTAATTTCATAGGAATCTCTCTATCTGTGCAAGAAACATTTCATCATACTTATTACCAGTTTTGAAATACTCACTTTTGTAAGGAAACAAGCAAATATCTTGACCCTCAGAATTTAGTCATAACTTAATTATAGGTTTTAAATCACAAAACTGAGATCTTACCATTTTGGTAGAAAATTTAAGTCAAAGGGTAAAAAGGCCTTATATATAAATAATTTAGTGAAAAATAGAAGAAATACCCATCTAATCTGAAGTCTTCACTGTGTAATACCTTAAATTACCTGTACATGTGGCCCATGGGATGTATGCAAATGACTCCTTAAGAGCATACCAGTGTTTCAGATACATGGCTTCTGAATGAGCTGCCACTACAGGAGGATAAATAAAACATTTTGTAAAAAAAAAATGCCCATCTATGAAACTTGCAGACTTGTGCCTCCAAGGTATGAGGATAAAAAATAACAGTATAACATGTTAAGGCTGCAGTGTCAGTTCTGTTATGTGCTTTTTAACATATTCTACTCTGGCTAATGATGTTTTTTTTTTACCTTCTCATAATTGTTATACTCAGTCTCGTCTAAGTACGTGAAGGCTCTTAAAGGTTCCACAGTTAAATGAGAGCCAAGTTACTACGGTTTCATTCCTCCTTGTGGCCATAGAGAACAAAACCTACCAGTTATATCCAGAGGTGTAGATGTTTTGGCAGAACAATTTGACAATGCCATAGATTTGGCATCCAGCCCCATCTCGTTTTCTGTAGCATCAATGGTTTGTAGCAGTTGTTCTACATTCACTCACCACTGTGACAAAAGAGCAAACACCAGAATACTCCATGCAAAAGCTGCCACCTTACACCAAAATTGGTTACCACCAACAGTTCTGCTTACAGCTCACACCACAGGAATGCTGTCTCTGAAGTTGGGGAAAATATGATCAAACAAATTACCTTTTTGGAGGCAGAGAACATCATAACCTCATTATCTTTGGAGACTGCCCAGTGCATCCACCAGTGGGAAATATAAAAATGCTGCAGGGACCACCAGTCTATAAAATAATGGGGTTTTATTGCATGCAAACACAAAAGTAAAGGAAACGTTCTCTTTTAGCAAGTCTCCCTAAACTTCTCAACAATTGTCATTTCTCTGGCTTTCTTTGTCAGGAAATATGTCCAGCTTCCTTCTGTAGTCTTCCTTCAGGATTCTCTTTACTCAGTGTTTCACAAAGAACTTCACACTGTGTTATAACAAACACGCACATTATAAGAGATATTCTCATTTCTTATTATATTGTCAGCTCCAGAATCCAGGCAGATTATTCCATGACTGTGACCCAGATAGCCATGACTGAATAAACCCAATTGCTGCAGCTGGCAATATGGAATGGTGGCATAAAGTATCTAGTGCAAGTTTGCCAACTATTGGGAGAGGAAGTAGTCCTGCCCAATGCAGTGCCAGCACCAACTAAAGAGAGGTACACAGCATGCAGCATATGAGCCAGGAACAAACAGTTGGCTCTGCCAAGCCATATATATGTGACACATCTCATATATGCAAGCAGACATATGTGTGTGAATATGACATCTGTCCACAACTGCCGTTATTTATGTCATGCATGAATCACACATCATGGTAGCCATGTATACTGCTATCACATAGGTTCTCATGTGGCAAACCAACACACTTGGATGGCTCTGCCACAGGCATCAGTCATTTCAGAATTATTGTGAAGGCAAATTGCATCCTGCTGATGCATATGCATATGTGCTGTTTACATTTCCAATACAACATAGCAGAGTTACAGTGCAATCTTGATAACCTGATTGCTTCGCTCCCCCATACCAACTTACTCATGTGTACTAACCCTAAACATAACCATATTCCTGCTGCCTATGCAGAGGCTGCCACTACTGTAGCCCTACATATTATCTTACCAAAAATCCATTCCCTAACAGCACCATTACACAAGACACTAATGCTAACTTCACATACCCCCACAACATTAAAGCTATCACCTAACCTAGCCATTATTCTTACCCTAACCTAGAAACAGTTGTACACGTATTCACATCCTGCAAGAAATAACAACACACACAAAACATTACATCTATCACATCACTAGGCCTAACACTAATCCACAAACACACACACACACACACACACACACACACACACACACACACACACACACACACACACACACACACACACAAACACACACTTTGGTAGCTAACACCCAAGATTTTAGAATATCAGAAATCTTCAACATGAAAACAAAGGTCCATTTACTTCACTCAACATAAATAGTTGATCTTCCTGTGAAATATAAAAATACATCTGGGACCACAAGTCTATAAAATAATGGGGTTTTATTGCATCACAAGGGTGCCATTGAATTCACAGTAATTCGGAAATGACTGAAATGACTTATACTCCTGAAAAACTCAAATAACACTACTTTCATCTAAAAGTGACAGTAGTAAACGCTGCCAATAAAAAGTTTATACTAGCCTATGTATATATAATAGCAGCAAATAACCACCACAAAGACACGTGACCCCAGTTCTCATGTTTAGTCCTGAATAGTAACAACATGTTAACCTTCAATCTTTGACAGTGAACTTTTCACATATTTGATTTAGTAATTCATGGTTCAATTCAAGCCATCAACTCATGATTCAGCTCAAACTCAACATTCATTTCAGACAGATAACTCACAGAATAACACATAGTTCATTAAAACTTTAAGTGGCTCCCCTGCACATGCTTGAGATAAAAATTGCTCACTCTGCCATAATATACTTGAATAATTTTATATTTGTGTTGCTTCTTTTAAATATTAAGGTCATACCAGCTGGGAGCACAGCACCTGGATTTAGTAATACATCCCAAATACATTTTTATGTTTAATACTTTCATAATCATCCTTTAAAATCTGTACTCACTTGAGAGGAAATAAGGCTTTTTCCATTTTTAAGACTGTTTTGTTGAAGTCTCTTTGCCACTTATGCAAACTGAAGAAATAATCAGGGATTTCCTTTACCGTTCTTGCTAAATATTTTCACAGCTGCAAACTCTAAATAGGAAAATAAAATGAAAGTGGTTAATTAGACGGATTAAGCCAAGGCTTAGACTTCCCTCCAGTAAAACAGACTTGAAATTATTATCAGACCTTAGAGAATGGGCGACCTGTAGATTGTACCCTGACTGGAGAAAGAATAGTTATGCAAAATCTTACCATAACCAGATGTCCTTGTCTTCCATGTGGCAGTATTCTAAACATTAGGGATCCTCTGCCTGAGGTGACCCAAACGTCTGACCCATAAACAACAGCTTGGCTGCTGTATGAAGCGTGTATGTAGGTACCATAAACTGTGGGCCATAAATGTGATGTCCACATGCAGAGACCTCAGAACTGAATGCCCCAGTTAGACAATAGTCTAAGGGTAGCTGATCAGGATGCCATCCAGGGAGCGAAAAGGAAAAAGAAGAGGCAGAAGTCCTAAATGGGGCTTGGCTGAAGGGATAGGAGTACTACAACATGGAACGGAAGGACATCTATGATTATTGTAAGATTTTATACAACTATTCTGTGTCCTTCTATTCTCATGTTGCAGTATTCTAAACATGAGGGAGAGTACCAAAGCTCAGCATGTGTTATGGGAGGTGGAAGAAGAGGAACTTTCTATGAATCCATGCAGGATGGCTTTAGCAAAACTTGCCCTAGCCCTGGAGATATAGTCCAGCTTGTAATGTTTTGTGAAAGTGTGAACTGAAGACCATGTGGGTGCCTCTAGGACAGTGGCTGTATCTAATCCTTTGATAATAGCCCCTGAGGAGGCCACAGCCCTGGTGGAGTTGGCCCTCACAGTGTAAGGAAGGGGTTTTCCATTAAAGGAGTAGCAAAAGGAAATAGTGTTGGAAATCCAAGAAGATATTGTTTGCTTGGATACAGCTTTCCGTAGAGCCCTGGGGTGAAAGGATACAAACAACTGCTTTGACTTTCTAATGGTTTTAGTCTTGTCTAGGTAAAATCTAAGTTGTCTGTGAACATCAAGGGAATGGAGCACTCTCCTTATGAAGTATTAGGTATGGTGGGTTACCCACAAGTGCTTGTAGTTCTGAGACCCTTCTAGCTGAAATTAGGGCTACAAGAAGCACTGTTTTCCAAGTGCACATCTTCAAGGTGGCTGACACTGCTGGCTCAAAGGGGGCAGTAGTGGGTTTTTTTAGAATGAAATTCAGGCCCCAAGGAGGAGGGAAAGGATTCCTTGTGGGCCTTATGTGAAGTACCCCATTATTGAAAAGTTTTACCTCTAATCTGGAAAACAAAGGTGGATTGAGAGGTAAGCAAGCAGAAATAGCTGATAAATGAACTTTCACTGAAGAATATGAAAGCTCAGACTCAAGGAGCTCACACATATAAGACAAAACTAGAGGCACATCTGCCTGATAGGGATCTAGTTGTCCGTGAAGACTTTAACTGGAGAACCTTTTCCACTTGGATAGGTAGGACATCCTTCCTGGTACTGGGTTTCCTGGCATCATTTAGGACAGAAAGCACATCCTTTGAATAAAGGTGTCTGAAAAAGATCAAAGGTTTATCACCCAGCGGGTTAGTATGAGGGTTTGGAGATGTGGATAGATACGTTATCCCTTCTGTTGTGTGATGAGGTCCACTTTGTGGGGTAACTTGTGCTGATTGCCCTTGGCTAGAGAAATTAAATAGGGGGAACCAGTGCTGCCTTGGCCAAAAGGGAGTTACCAACAAGATCTGTTGAATTTTCAGCAGTCCAAAAAAGTTCCAAACTAGTAACCACAAGCCAAAAAGCAATGAACAAAGTCACTGCACAATTCCACAAAAAAATATGTTTATTCACCACAAGCAATACGTTAAGCGCTTTCATTCAAGTGTATACTGAACTTCATCAGAACAATTAAGTCAATCTCAACTTGGTAACTATACAATTTAAAAAAAAAATCACATTACCAGCAAGGACTAAACACCTAAAGAAACAGTGATTTAAAATTCAAATTCTAACCCAAGTGACCCCCCCCCCAACACACACGCACATACATCTAAATGTCAAAGTGCTTTAATTTTAAAATGGGAGCTAATGAACAACACTCATTTAATCCCGGTTGAACAGTTGCGTTCAACTTTAATCTGCCATAAAACTTCTTTATAATTTAAATGTACTGCAGTAGTTTTACCTTGTTCATCAAACTTAACATAATCTAAAACAAAAAACTTAAAATCATGTCCCTGATTAATACTAATATGCCTATACAATGCATTGGTAAGTTTTTTATTCTTTATATCTGAAAAATGTTCCTATACTCGATCTCTTAGTTTCTTTGAAGTCTTCCCTATGTAAAAACTTGAACGTGTGTCACATAGGGTTGCGTATACTATGTTGCAAGAACTGCAATGAAAATATTGGTTGCATCCATATTTTCTGTTGGCTATGACCGCATGCTCCTTGACAAGTACGTATTTACACTGGCTACAACTCCCACACTTATATGTGTCAGTTTTCTTGCGTGGGTTTGTCAAACTATGGGTGTTACCCCTTTCTAATAATTATTTAAAAGATGTGTCCTTTCTAAACACTATCCTAGGCTTTGTTCCAAGTTTTTGTATTATGTCAATGTCATTAGAAAAAATCCACCAATCATTGTGCATAATGTTCACTATTTCTTGTGAATCAAAACAGAAGGTAGTAATAAATACCCTTTTATCCAGTTGACCTACATTGTCACTGGAGATAGCATACTTTGATTGCTATTTAAAATGGGAACGTTAGTACCATTTTCTCTCTTATGCACTACCTCAAGTTTAATGCTGTTAACTAACTCACAAGGGTAACCTCTTGCAGTAAAACATTCCATTAGTTTCCCACATTCAGTCAAAAAATCAGTATGTTCTGAAACCATACAGGCTACCTCCACAAACTGGCCTTTAACTATGGCTTTTTTTTGGTGTTGTAGGTGCCCACTTGAAAACTGAATTTACAAATTTGAAAATGTAGGCTTTCGGTATACATTGGAGACATATTTCCTGTTCCCCTTATCTTTAGATATTCTTACATCTAAGTAAGCAAATTATTCCATAACCCATGTACAAGAAAATTTCAAAAACTCAACTGTATTATTTAAGTATTCTAAAAATTCATTTAATATAGTAGAAGACCCAAAATGTCATCCAAAAATCTTGTATAGGACACCCAGTTTCCCACATAGGGTCCATTAAATATATATAGTGTTCTTCTCAGAATTACATAATATAGTTGGCAAAGGTGGGGACACGTGTTGCCCCATAGCAACTACAGTCACCTGTCTAAAAAACTGTCCTTCAAAATACAAATAGTTGTGTTTTAATACTAATTCCATAAGGGTACACCAAGTATAAGCTTCATTTGCCGTATAGCCTGTATGCTTTTGCAACTGCTCTTCTAACCAATTTAACTGAATGTCATGGGGTATTACCAAAACAGATTGTGTACATCAATAGTCACAAATATAGCATCGCAAGAGAATTCTGTTTCATTTAATATTTTCAAAAATTGCCAGGAGTCTTTACAAACTTGTTGAATATTAATTACATCTGACTTAAATTTCTCATCCAAGAATTTTGCAATATAATAAGTTTTTGACTGTTTGGTATCCACAATAGGATGAAATGGGGGGTTACTAATGTCCTTATGACTCTTTGGGATGCCAAATATGCTTGCCACCCCTGGTTTATCATTGAATACCAAGTCATAATCTTGCTTTAAAATATTTCCTTCATGACACAAGTCATTTAAAGTTATATCAATTTTCTGATGACCAACATGTATTTCATTCTTTGATACTGACTTATACTGACTTATAGCCATTAGTGAATAACAAGCAATTCATTCTG
This sequence comes from Protopterus annectens, assembly GCF_019279795.1. Taxonomy (NCBI): domain Eukaryota; kingdom Metazoa; phylum Chordata; order Ceratodontiformes; family Protopteridae; genus Protopterus; species Protopterus annectens. Next base: position 806,221,525 of record NC_056735.1, on the reverse strand, counting down.
TTTATGTAATCTACAGAATTCATAATGACAAGACCACCCTCCTTATCAGGCTTCATTAAACTAATATTACTGTCTGTAGCTAGTTCTTTAAGAAAGTCAACTTCCTGGCTACTTAAATTGCTACAAAAATTATTACACTTGTGACACCTGTTAAACACTCTGATAGCATTTTCACAACTTTTCTCATTATATTAATGAAAGAGTCCAATGGGGGATTAAACAAACTTGGATGTTTTAACTCAGTGCCTACCCTATTGGTAGAATCATTGTTATTAAACCAAAGACATAAATTCAATTTTCTTGTATACATTTTCACATCAATAATAGTTTTTACCAAGGCCATATGTTTTAATGGAACAAATGACAACCATTTAGTTAACAAATCTGCATGCATAGCACAAAGTTCCATGTCAGAAAAACTGTGAATGTGAAAGTCATTTTACAGTTGTTAACCACAGTTAAAGTGTCAATATCTTCCTGTAAACTTGAATTCAAAGTTGTTTCTGTTAGCAACGGTACTGCTGTCTCTTCGGTCAAGCTCCCTGGTTCACATAATTTATTTTGTAATGTTGTTCCTGGCCATTCTGCTGGTAACTGTTGATTCTTTCTAATCATCGCACTGTTTCTGAGTCTAAAGGGGTGGATTCTAAGACCTGGTTGTCTCCTCCTTTCCTTGAAGATTCTGCCTCACACTGATTGGATGAAGGGCTATTTCCATGGAAACCCGATGGTTTTGGATATGCCTTTCCACACTCAAACTCTGCAATGTCTCTTTTTATTTTGTTTATTTTTCTTTGAAGTATTTGATCACAACTAGTGTCTACTTTGTGAAAAATATTGTCATAATTTGTAGAATAATGATCAAAAAGCAGATCACTCTGTCCATAGTAATATTTTCAAATAGCACCTCTATAATAGACATTGGAATCAAAAGATTTTTGAAGCCAGATGAGAGTTGTCTTCAGACATTCAGTGTACCCAGCATAGGAGTTCTCAACTTATTTCTTTATTCCTGGCCAGTTTTGTCCATCTGTGTCCTTCTAGTTCATGACAATGTGCTGACCTTATTGCTAAGTTTTTGAAAGGCTTAGGCCATATACTGCTTCCTTTCTGTCCTTACTTACTCCATACAGTAAGTCATTTTGTAATTTGAAGTACAGAAAAGTGTGAACGTTTCATTAAGCTCCTTCTCCTATAATTAACTGTATTTTCTCTTGCTCTGCTTAAAGAGTTGCTTTCCCATTGTGCCTTTTTAAAGTGCATAGAGCTTACCTGATGGTTAGCCAGCTCTGGAGTTTCTTCACAGTCAGGTGTTCATGAGGAAGGTCATTGCTCCCTCTCCTGCCATCATAGGCACTGAAGTCTCATTGTCTAAATCTTCCCCTAAACAAACAAAAAAAAAGTACAATTAATGACAATATTCCTTGTTCGAAGATATTTTGTATCTTAGCATACACTGTCCTCTCCTTAATCTTTCCTTCTTTACGCTGCTCTCCCTGGGTCAAAGTGTGAGTTGACATCACCCTCTCATTTTCTTCTCCATGTTACTCATCCTGTATATCAAAGTGAATGAACACTAGCATTGCTTTTCCGTCTGCAGAGGTTATATCAGAACTGTATTCATTTACAGTTTTACGTTTTTCTCTTACTTATGGTTACATGTTGACTGTCTTCTGTTACATGAGTTTTCTATCTTTCACTGGCAAAACTGGGTTTAGAACTCTTTACAGGTATGATTTTGACATCTTTAACTATACTACTGAAATCTTTCTTATTGCTAAGGTCCACTTCCTCAATACTCATCTGTTGCTTATAATTCTTCATTTTTCATCTGTTGCTTAGAATTCTTCATTTTAGCTGCTTTCTGTTTTAACTTGACAGAAATGTTAAAATTCGGCTCAGGATATACATTTTCTGTGTTATCTAAATTAATTCTCCTAGAATAAGCCTTTCAGTGAGTGAAAGTAATTTCTACTCCATGCTCTGGAGGGCTTTCCAGCTGAAGTGTCACTTCTAAAGTTGCTTTATAATGTATTAAGACTGCAGGGTCACTTCTGCTACCTGCTTTGCAACATGTTCTAAATGCAGTGTCACATCTGCAAACTTCTTTGTAACATCTTCTAACTGCAGTGTCACTTCTAAACTTGATTTATAATGTATTAAGGTTGCAGTGTCACTTCTGCTATCTGCTTTTTAAGATGTTCTAAACGCAGTGTCACGTCTGCAAACTTCTTTGTAACATCTTCTGACTGCAGTGTCACTTCTACTATCTCCTTTGTAACATGTTCTGACTGCAGTATCACTTCTGCTATCTGCTTTATAACATGTTCTAAATGCAGTGTCACCTACTAAATGCAGTGTCACCTACTATTTCCCTTGTAACATGCTCTGACTGCAGTGTCACTTCTGCTGCCTGCTTTGTGACATGTTCAGATTACAGTGTCACTTCTGCTGCCTGTTTTGTAACATATTTGGGTTGCAGTGTCACCAGGTTCCCTCCTGTCCATCTTTGCGAGGGACAGTCCCTCTTTGGGCAGTTGTGTCCTGCGAAAAAAACTAAAAATGGCAAATGTCCTGAGATTTTAGGAGGAAAAAAACATATTTTCCAAGTTTTCCTTAATAGTTGCATAAAAGTTATTTTGTATCTGAAACGCATAAATGTTATATGAAATAGCATAAGCAACTCAAATACTATACGAATAACCCTTTATTTTTGTAAAAAAGGAAGTTCTGTCCTTTGCACTGGCTGTGGGTCTGTTTAAACCTGCAAAATCTCATATTTCTACAAAAAAATCTCCCACTTTAAGCATTTGAAAAGGTGGCAACCTTAAGTGTCACTTCTGCTATCTACTTTGTAACATTCTGACTGCAGTGTCACTTCTATCTGCTTTGCAACACGTTCAGTTTGCAGTGCCACTTTTGCTATCTCCATTGTAACATGCTCTGACTGCAGTGTCACTTCTTCTATATGCTTTGTAACATGTTCGGATTACAATGTCACTTCTGCTATCTCCCTTGTAACATGGTCTGACTGCAGTGTCACTTCTATCTGCCTTGCAGCATGTTCTGAATGCAGTGTCCTTTCTGCTATCCTCTTTGTAACATGTTCTGACTGCAATGCCACTTCTGCTATCTGCATTGTAGCATATTCTGACTGCAGTGTCACTTCTGCTCTCCACTTTGTAATGTTCTGAATGCTGTATCATTTCTGCTATCTGCATTGTAACATATTCTGACTGTAGTGTCACTTCTGCTGCCTGCTTTGTGACATGCTCAGGTTGCAGTGTCACATCTGCTGTCTGCTTTGTAACATATTTGGGTTGCAGTGTTACTTCTGCTATCTACTTTGTAACATTCTAAATGCAGTATCATTTCTGCTGTCTGTTTTGTAACATGCTCTGATTGTAGTGCCATGTCTATCTGCTTTGAAACATGTTCTGAATGTAGTGTCATTTCTGCTATCTGTAATATGTTCAGGTGGCAGTGTCACTTCTGCTTTATACTTAGTAATGAATTCTGGTTACAGTGTCACTTCTTTTACCTGGCTTGGACACATTCAAGTTACAGTATCACTTCTATTACATGCTTTGTAAAATTTCAGGTAGAAATACTACTTCTGCAATATGCTTTGTAACGCAGTCAGACTACAATATTTTACTAAGCAACTCTGTTCCATCTATTGGTTCTGCTGTTGCTGCCTACTGTGCCCCAGGTATATGCTGACATATCTCTTTTAATGGTGTAGCTTCTTCTGTCTGTATCCTTAACAAAATTGTTATACCTCATGGGATTTCTAATACTATTCCTTTACCTTTGTTGGATTCACACATGCTATGAATGTATCTGGTGGTTGCATTCCCCTTTTTTTCTGGTTAGGCAAAAATGTATCAGCTAGCCTCTTCACTTGCTATTTCCCTTCCTCAAACAGCTAACATTTTCAATCAAAAGGATAAAACCTCTTCCATTTCTTCCACATATCTTTAAAGTAGTGAAAATCTTTAAAAATTGTCATATCATAGGTTCAGCTGGGAACTACAGCAACAAGATGAAATACTTTTCCAAACATATGTTGTATTTTTACTTGAATTATGGGTTACTGTTCCCTATCTCCATGAATGCAGACAGCTTCAATGGCTGTTTTAGTAAGGGTGCAAGGATCTTCTCTTTAACTGCAAACTGAGTCGTTATAAGTGTGACCATGATATCCACATCTAGTAGTCCCAGCAGCTCCCTGCCATCATTTAAGACACCACATGACTTACTTTGCAGTAGCACAATAATGGTGGGCGGACTCAGCTATTTTTGCAGATAATCTAATATATTCCATAGGTTTAATATCTCTAGTGGCATACTTAGCCGAGAATACGTTTCACTGATATAATACTATCACCATTACTAGTATAAAATTCAGCTATGTGACCCATTTAACCACATTTAAAACAAATATACAGCTGATAATTTTTGTTTGTTATCAGAATTAGGCAAATACTTTACCATTGGTCTAGAATACTCATGTTTAAATATAGTTTAATTTCATAGGAATCTCTCTCTCTCTGTACAAGAAACAATTCATCATATTTATGACCAGTTCTGAAATACCCACTTTTTTAAGGAAACAAGCAAATATCTTGACCCTCAGAATTTAGTCATAACTTAATTATAGGTTTTAAATCACAAAACTGAGATCTTACCATTTTGTTAGAAAATTTAAGTCAAAGGGTAAAAAGGCCTTATATATAAATAATTTAGTGAAAAATAGAAGAAATACCCATCTAATCTGAAGTCTTCACTGTGTAATACCTTAAACTACCTGTACATATGGCCCATGGGATATATGCAAATGACTCCTTAAGAGCATACCAGTATTTCAGATACATGGCTTCTGAATGAGCTGCCACTACAGGAGGATAAATAAAACATTTTGTAAGAAAAAAAATGCCCATCTATGAAACTTGCAGACTTGTGCCTCCAAGGTATGAGAAAGTAAAAAAATAAAAAAATAACAGTATAGCATGTTCAGGCCGCAGTGTCAGTTCTGTTATGTGCTTTTTAACATATTCTGCTCTGGCTAATGATGTTTTTTTTTTACCTTCTCATAATTGTTATACTCAGTCTCGTCTAAGTACATGAAGGCTCTTAAAGGTTCCACAGTTAAATGAGAAGATTCTGGCCAAGTTACTACGGTTTCATTCCTCCTTGTGGCCATAGAGAACAAAACTTACCAGTTATATCCAGAGGTTTAGATGTTTTGGCAGAACAATTTGACAATGCCATAGATTTGTCATCCACCCCATCTCCTTTTCTGTAGCATTGATGGTTTGTAGCAGTTGTTCTACATTCACCACTGTAACAAAAGAGCAAACCCCAGAGTAGTCCACACAAAAGCTCCCATCTTACACCAAAATAGGTTACCTCCAACAGTTCTGCTTATAGCTCACGCCACAGGAATGCTGTCTCTGAAGTTGGGGAAAATATCATCAAACAAATTACATTTTTGGAGCAGAGAACAGCATAACCTCATTATCTTTGGAAACTATGCCCAATGCACCCACCAGTGGGAAATATAAAAATGCTGCAGGGACCCCCAGACTATAAAATAATGGGGTTTTATTGCATGCAAACACAAAAGTAAAGGACACGTTCTCTTTTAGCGAGTCTCCGTGAACCTCTCAACAACTGTCATTTTTCTGGCTTTCTTTGTCAGTAAAGATGTCCAGCTTCCTTCTGTTGTCTTCCTTCAGGTTTCTCTTTACTCACTGTTTCACAAAGAACTTCACACTGTGCTATAACACACACGCACATTATAAGAAATATTCTCATCTATTCTTATATTGTCAGCTCCAGGATGCAGGCAGATTATTCCATGACTGTGACCCAGATAGCCATAACTGAATAAACCCAAGTGTTGCAGCTGACAATGTGGAATGGTGGCATAAAGTATCCAGTGCAAGTTTGCCAGCTATTGGGAGAGGAAGTAGTCCTACCCAAAGCAGTGCCAGCACCAACTGAAGAGAGGTACACAGCATGCAACATATGAGCCAGGAACAAACAGTTGGATCAGGCAAGCCATATACATGTGACACATCTCATATATGCAAGCAGACACATGTGTGTGCGTATGACCACTGTCCACACCTGCTGTTATTTATGTCATGCACAAATCACAAATCATGGTAACCATGTATACTGCTATTACATAGGTTCTCGTGTTGCAAACCAACACACTTGGATGGCTCTGCCCCAGGCATCAGTCATTTCTGAATTATTGTGAATGCAAATGGCATCCTGCTGATGCATATGCATGTCTGCTGTTTCCATTACCAATACACCATAGAAGAGTTATACTGCAATCTTGATAACATGATTGCTTCACTCCCCATACCAACTTACTCATGTGTACTAACCCTAAACATAACCATATTCCTGCTGCCTATGCAGAGGCTGCCACTACTGTAGCCCTACATATTATCTTACCAAAAATCCATTCTCTAACATAACCATTACACAAGACACTAACGCTAACTTCACATACCCCCACAACATTAAAGCTATCACCTAACCTAGCCATTATTCTTACCCTAACCTAGAAACAGTTGTACACGTATTCACATCCTGCAACAAATAACAACACACACAAAAAATTACATCTATCACATCACTAGACCTAACACTAATCCACAAACACATACACACACACACACACACACACACACACACACACACACACACACCACATCTTCAGCATGAAAACAAAGCTCCATTTGCTTCACTCAACATAAACAGTTGATCTTCCTGTGAAATATAAAAATGCAGCTGGGACCACCAGTCTGTAAAATAATAGGGTTTTATTGCATCACCAGGATGACACTGAATTCACAATAATTCTGAAATGGCTGAAATGACTTATACGCCTGCAAAACTCAAATAACACCACTTTCATCTAAAAGTGACAGCAGTAAATGCTGCCAATAAAAAGTTTATACTAGCCTATGTATATATAATAGCAGCAAATAACCACCACAAAGACACGTGACCCCAGTTCTCGTGTTTAGTCCTGTTTATTTATAGTAACAAAATGTTAAACTTCAATATTTGACAGTGAACTTTTCACATAACATATTCGATTTAGTAATTCATGGTTCAATTCAAGTTATCAACTCATGACTCAGCTCAAACTCACCATTCATTTCAGACAGATAACTCAAAGAATAACACATAGTTCATTAAAACTAAGTGGCTCCCCTACACATGCTTCAGATAAAAATTGCTCACTCTGCCATAATATACTTGAATAATTTTATATTCGTGTTGCTTCTTTTAAATATTAAGGTCATACCAGCTGGGAGCACAACACCTGGATTTAGTAATACATCCCAAATCCATTTTTATGTTTAATACTTTCATAATCATCATTTTAAATCTGTATTCGCTTGCAAGGACATACGGCTTTTTCCATTTTTTAAGACTGTTTCGTCAAAGTCTCTTTGCCATTTATACTGACTGAGAAAATAATCAGGGATTTCCTTTACCATTTTTGCTAAATATTTTCACAGCTGCAAACTCTAAATAGGCAAATAAAATGAAAGGGGTTAATTAGACAGATTAAGCCAAGGCTTAGACTTCCCTCCAGTAAAACAGACTTGAAATTATTATCAGACCTTAGAGAATGGGCGACCTGTAGATTGTACCCTGACTGGAGAAAGAATAGTTATGCAAAATCTTATCATAACCAGATGTCCTTGTCTTCCATGTTGCAGTATTCTAAACATTAGGGATCCTCTGCCTGAGGTGACCCAAACGTCTGGTCCATAAACAACAGCTTGGCTGCTGTATGAAGCGTGGGCATCATATGTAGGTACCATAAACTGTGCACCATAAATGTGATGTCCACATGCAGAGACCTCAGAACTGAATGCCCCAGTTAGACAATAGTCTAAGGGTAGCTGATCAGGATGCCATCCAGGGAGCGAAAAGGAAAAAGAAGAGGCAGAAGTCCCAAAGTACCAAAGCTCAGCATATATTATGGGAGGTGGAAGAAGAGAAACTTTCTATGAATCCATGCAGGATGGCTTTAGCAAAGCTTGCCCTAGCCCTGGAGATATAGTCCAGCTTGTAATGTTTTGTGAAAGTGTGGACTGAAGACCATGTGGCTGCCTCTAGGACAGTGGCTATATCTAATCCTTTGAAAAAAGCCCCTGAGGAGGCCACAGCCCTGGTGGAGTTGGCCCTCACAGTGTAAGGAAGGTGTTTTCCATTAAAGGAGTAGCAAAAATAAATAGTGTTGGAAATCCAAGAAGATATTGTTTGCTTGGATACAGCTTTCCGTAGAGCCCTGCGGTGAAAGGATACAAACAACTGCTTTGACTTTCTGATGGTTTTAGTCTTGTCTAGGTAAAATCTAAGTTGTCTGTGAACATCAAGGGAATGGAGCACTCTCCTTATGAAGTATTAGGTATGGTGGGTTACCCACAAGTGCTTGTAGTTCTGAGACGCTTCTGGCTGACGTTAGGGCTACAAGAAGCACTGTTTTCCAAGTGCACATCTTCAAGATGGCTGACACTGCTGGCTCGAAGGGGGCAGTAGTGAGTTTTTTTAGAATGAAATTCAGGCCCCAAGGAGGAGGGAAATGTGTCCTTGTAGGCCTTATGTAAAGTACCCCATTAAGGAAAAGTTTTACCTCTAATCTGGAAAACAAAGGTGGATTGAGAGGTAAGCAAGCAGAAATAGCTGATAAATGGACTTTCACTGAAGTATATGAAAGTTCAGACTTAAGGAGCTCACACATATAAGGCAAAACTAGAGGTACATCTGCCTGATAGGCATCTAGTTGTCCATGAAGACATCAACTGGAGAACCTTTTCCACTTGGATAGGTAGGACATCCTTCCTGGTACTGGGTTTCCTGGACTCCTGTAGGACAGAAAGCACATCCTTTGAATAAAGGTGTCTGAAAAAGATTAAAGGTTTATCACCCAGCGGGTTAGTATGAGGGTTTGGAGATGTGGATAGATAAGTTATCCCTTCTGTTGTGTGATGAGGTCCACTTTGTGGGGTAACTTGTGCTGATTGCCCTTGACTAGAGAAATTAAATAGGGGGAACCAGTGCTGCCTTAGCCAAAAGGGAGTCAACAACAAGATCTGTTGAATTTTCAGCAGTCCAAAAAAGTTCCAGACTAGTAACCACAACAAGCCAAAAAGCAATGAACAAAGTCACAGCACAATTCCACAGAAAAATACATTTATTCACCACAAACAATACGTTAAGTGCTTTCATTCAAGTGTATATTGAACTTCATCAGAACAATTAAGTCAGTTCTCAACTTGGTAACTATACAATTTTAAAAAATCACATCACCAGCAAGGACTGAAGCCACTGTGGTACAGCAGTAACGTTGTTGCCTCACAGCAAGATGTTCTCCTGTTCAATTCACGGCTGGAGTGCCTTCTGTGTGGAGTCTGCATGTCCTCCCCCCGGTCGAATGACCTCCAAAAGACTTGGGTGAATGGGTGTGCCTTTGCTGAACGTTGGATGTTGGGCTGGCAACTCGGCACCATAAAAAATCGACTGCTGATCATTAGCAGACCGGAGTTCCGCTGTGGCGACCCCTAACCGGGAAAAGCCGAAAAGACAAACAACAACATTACCAGCAAGGACTAAACACTTAAAGAAACAGAGATTTAAAATTCAAATTCTAACCCAAGTGACCCCACCCCCAACACACACACATCTAAATGTCAAGAGTACTTCAATTGTAAAATGGGAGCGAAAGAACAACGCTCGTTTAATCCCAGAAAAGCTGAAAAAACAACATTACCAGCAAGGACTAAACACTTTAAGAAACAGAGATTTAAAATTCAAATTTTAACCCAAGTGACCCCACCACCCCCAACACACACACATCTAAATGTCATAGTACTTTAATTTTAAAATGGGAGCTAATGAACAACACTCATTTAATCCTGGTTGAACAGTTGCGTTCAACTTAATCTGCCATAAAACTTCTTTATAATTTAAATGTACTGCAGTAGTTTTACCTTGTTCATCAAACTTAACATAATCTAAAACAAAAAACTTAAAATCATGTCCCTGATTAATACTAATATGCCTATACAATGCCACTGGTAAGTTTTTTATTCTTTATACCTGAAAAATGTCCGTATACTCAATCTCCTAGTCACCTTGAAGTCTTCCCTATGTAAAAACTTGAACATGTCACATAGGGCTGCATATACTACGTTGCAAGAATTGCAATTAAAATATTGGTTACATCCATATTTTCTGTTGGCTATGACCGCATGCTCCTTGACAAGTATGTATTTACACTGGCTACAACTCCCACACTTATATGTGCCAGTTTTCTTGCGTAGGTTTGTCAAACTATGCGTGTTACCCCTTTCTAATAATTGTTTAAAAGATGTGTCCTTTCTAAACACTATCCTAGGCTTTGTTCCAAGTTTTTGTATTATGTCAATGTCATTAGAAAAAATCCACCAATTTTTGTGCGCAATGTTCACTATTTCTTGTGAATCAAAACAGTAGGTAGTAATAAATACCATTTTATCCAGTTGACCTACATTGTCACTGGAGATAGCATACTTTGATTGCTATTTAAAATGGGAACGTTAGTACCATTTTCTCTCTTATGCACTACCCCAAGTTTAATGCTGTTAACTAACTCACAAGGGTAACCTCTTGCAGTAAAAAATTCTGTTAGTTTCCCATATTCAGTCAAAAAATCAGTATGTTCTGAAACCATACAGGCTACTCGCACAAACTGGCCTTTAACTACAGCCTTTTTCTGGTGCTGTGGGTTCCCACTTAGGTATGAATTCGAAAATGTAGGCTTTTGGTATACAATGGAGACATATTTTCTTTTCAGCAGTACTTTTTCTGTGAGAGGGAAGGGGGGGAATGCATAAAGAAACATCCCCTTCCAGGAGATTGAGAAGGCGTCCACCCTCCAGGCTTGTGGTGGGGGAGTTATTGTGTTGAATAGCTTCAGCTTTCTGTTTTGGGGGGGAGGCAAATAGATCTATTTGTGGTGTACTCCCACCAGTGGACTATGTCTAGGAAGACATCCATGTGCAACATCCACTCATGATTCCATGATAATGACCTGCTGAGAGCATCAGCCTGAACATTGTTTTGAGATGGGATGTAAACTGCCTGCAGCGCCACATTGGAGTGGGTAGCCATTTCCCAAGCTTGGATAGCCAGCAGCAGAGTAAGTAGGATTTTGTCCCCCTTTGCTTGTTGATATACCATAGGACTGTGGTGTTGTCATAAAGATAGAAGTCCTGGGTGTATGAGGGGAAGGAATGCTTTTAGGGCTAGGATAAGAACAGTCATCTCCCTGATACTGATGTGTTTTTTTTTAAGACAGGGTTCCCATTGGCCCTGAATCTTCAGTCCATTCATAGTTTCTCCCCGTCCCAGATCTGAAGCATCTGTGTACATCTGTTGTATTGCAGGGAGTGGTTGCAATGGTAGTCCTGGGTTCAGACAAATTTGCTGGATCCACCACAAGATCTCTTTCTTGAGACATGGAAGGAATGACATCTGAAATTCTAGTAGGTGGTTGTGTTGGGACCAAACATTCTTCAGGTACCATTGAAATTTTCTCATGTATAACCTGGCTATTGTATTGCAGGGAGTGGTTGCAATGGTAGTCCTGGGTTCAGACAAATTTGCTGGATCCACCACAAGATCTCTTTCTTGAGACATGGAAGGAATGACATCTGAAATTCTAGTAGGTGGTTGTGTTGGGACCAAACATTCTTCAGGTACCATTGAAATTTTCTCATGTATAACCTGGCTAGGGGCAACGTGTGAAGCATGGCTGCCATAAACACCAAGAGGCATAGGAACTCCCTGGCCAAAATGCAGCTGGCTAGGAGTAGGTCCTGGAAGCAAGTGTTCAAAGATGTGACCTTTTCTGGGGGAAGAAAGTCCTTCATCAAATCTGTTCTTATTCTGCAACCCAAGAACACCTGGTCCTGGGAGGGAGTAAGTGAGGATTTGAGATGGTTGATTGTGAAACCTAGGCCTTCAAGGAGGGAAATGGTGAATTGTAGGTGCCTTTGTAGCGTATTTGGATGATCTTCCTGGATAAGGAGATTGTCTAAGTATGGGAAAAACTGAACACCTTTTGTTCTGCAAAAGGCCACTACAGGAGCTAGACATTTTTTGAGTATCCTTGGGGCTGCAGACAAACCAAAGGGTGAGGCAGTAAACTGATAGTGCAAAGACTGCAGTGCAAAATGCAGGAATTTCCAATAAGATGGGTGGATAGGGATGTGAAGATATGCATCCTTCATGTCTAAAGTAGCCAGATAAGAAATGGGGGTCAAGAGTGAAAAAGGTGTTTGGAGGAAGAGCATGTGGAAGGTGGGTACATGGAGGAAAGAGTTTAGAAGGGATAGGTATAAGATGGGTCTCCATGGGCCATCCTTTCTTGGGACTAGGAAGAGTCTGGAATAATAACCTAAGACTTCCTGTCCTGGAGGAACCTTATTAATTGTACCCTGTCTGACAAAATCTTGAATGACTTGTGGGATGAGATGAATTTGGTCCTTTGGAGGGTGTGGGATACCTTTTGGGATAATTTTTTTCCATCCAGGTCATGAAATATCCCTTTTCCACTATTAACAGGACCCAGGTGTCTGAGGTAATCTGTTGCCACAGGGGAAGACAGTGAGAAAGGTGGGCAGAAAGGGGAAGATTCTAAGTCTTTTGGTTTAAGCACTTGGGCTTCATACAGGTTGTTTTACATTAAGAAGGTTTGTGGTCTGTACTGTTGTGGCAGGACAGGTAGCTTACATCCTTCTAAGCTGGGAATTGCTGACTGACAGCTCAGTGTGTCTGTTATTCTAAAAGTGTATTAGTTCTGGTTTAAGCACTTGGGCTTTAGGCCAGTTATTCTACATTAAGAAGGTTTGAGGTCTGCACTCTTGTGGGAGGAGGAGAAGCTGGATTCTGCCATTCTGAACTGGGAATTTCTGGTCACAGGCTTATTGTGCCTGCTTATTCAAACTGTTTGCTTATGAAATTGGTGAGCCTTGTTGCTGTAGCATAGGACCAGATTCAGGCCTGCTGAATCTAGCTTTGTTTGTATAACGTGAGTACTGATCCAGGCCATCTTTTTTGGAGAAGGTTCCCCTGCACCCTAGTAGCGGGAGTGTGCAGTTAGAACTTGTCTGATTGAAGACTGCTGGAACAGAGCTCAGTTTTGAGTTATTTTCTGGTTAATTGGGTAACTTGTTTAAATCTGATTGTTCGTTTCCTATTGTTTATATCTATATATATATATATATATATATATATATATATATATATATATATGTGTGTGTGTGTATATATATATATATGTGTGTGTGTATGTATGTATATATATATATATATATATATATATATATATATATATATATATATATATATATATATATATATTGCACTTTATTCATCTGCTTTTATTGTATTTGTGTTTCTTCCTACTTTATTACTAGGGGCATTGACTACAACTCTGAACTGAGATACATAACAATAAACATCTTTTTATGCGCATTTAAAGTGTTTTTTTGATTGTATCTGCTTTATTTTCTGAAAGAAAAATATGTATACTTGTTTTCCACCTTTCTAGGCTAGTAGTCCAGTTTTCAGGTTAGTGCTGAATTCAGGGCTGTGTTACAGATCTCTGTGTTTGCCCATACCTTACTTGGATAGAAGGAAGTTTTTCTGTTCACCTGTCAGAGAGGGGAGCTTTTAGCAGCCTATCTGTCCCTGGAGGAGTGGTTTCAGGTCAGAAAGTAGTAGTTTATTGACCATTTTGGGCTAATTTCTATCTCTTTCATTTCCCTGCTATAAAAACTGCATTTGCCTGGTTTTGCACGCAGGGCAGTGCCGGTTAGCTAGGGTATAACTATTCCTGGCTCCATAAAGTCTCCTCTTCAATTTTTCCCTTGGAACTAGACAAACTTTTAACTTAAGCACCCAAGCCATTCATTTTTCAGCCCGGCACTTGCTCAAAACTCATAGCAAGCACTTATAAAACCTAGCACTACAGAAGGACAAGGCTCTCTATTCGACCTTACCAGCCATTCAGTAAAACAGTTTACTGTACCTATCCAGGCATATCCAAAGGGCAGTTTCAGGTGTACTCTCCAGTCCAACTGGTGAATCTGGGCATTTTGAGGGAATGTAACAAATGCCTCATGTATACAGACAATCCTCTCCTCCTACCACCAAACACTAATACATGCGAGAGATGCAATTATACAGCCAAACTGGAGGCTAGGCTCTCTCAACCCAAGACTGAATCAGACAGTCACAAGGAGAAGAGAAATACTGGCATCACACCACCAGTCTCACATAGACCCATTAAACCAGCACCGGTAAAAAACACAAGTAAAAACACAAAAACATACTCAGAGGCTCTAAATAAAATCTGCAAAAGCAACAGATCCCTCCAAAGCAGACATCCAAGCAACCTCCACCCCCCCCAACACAAACCATGAAACACATACTTCACAAAACCAGTGTGCCACGCAATCACAGCACTCAAGGCAAAATAACATACCCAACATACTAGTAATAGGTGACTCTATAATCAGGCACACTAACGTCCCACTCACTAGGCTGAATAAGGAGAAGGTTACTGTTAGTTGCCTGTCAGGTGCCAGGATCCACCACAAAACACAAGCACTCAGGTCACTCCAGAGCAAGTACAAATACGACTGTCATTGTCCATGTTGGTATGAATGACCTGAGCCGTACCTCCCTGGACTACATGAAAAGAGACATGGAAGAGCTCTCTGATCATGTAGCCCAGGCCGGTATGACCCTGACCCTGAGTAGCATCCTGCCCTCACCAAGAATGATACCACGGTATAAAGAAAAAATTATCAATTTCAACAATTGGCTAAGTTTCTGGTGTCATTCAAAGGGGATCCATTGTCTGTCTGCCTGGAATGACATGCTCAACAAGCCACGCTACTTCACTAGAGATGGCTTGCACCCGTCACCCTTAGGCTTTCGAATACTGGCCAAGGATCTTGCCACCCCCATATTGCCGTTTTTAGGCAAGGCTCAAAAGACAAACCCACCGCCGTAAATAGCACAAGTAACAAAAATCTGAGGGTAATACTACTCAATGCCAGAAGTCTAAACCTCAAAATGCACGCACTCAAGGCACTCCTTAGTATGGAGGAAATTGATTTATGTGCAGTAACATAAATCTGGTTTAAGGCTCCAGAGAGCACCCCAGCACTACCAGGCTACAACTCATACCATACCTTTTGGCCACAGAACCCAGACCGAAATATAAAAGTCGGGGGAGTATCCATATTCATCAAGGATGCCCACACCTCCAGGTTAGTGGCACAGCACCATGCTTCAGAGATTATTCACATGCAACTAACAATGGGCAAAACTGCAATTCAAATTGTAGCTTGCTACAGATCACCCACCATGTCCCAGGACCCCCATTCGCATTTCTGGAAACACTGGGTAACATAAAGGTCCTACTAAACACCTAATATTGTGTGATTTCAACTACCCAAACATTAACTGGGAGAATTACTAAAGTACTAACTCCCTTATCCACAATTTCCTAGAATTTATAAACTCAAACACCCTGGAACAACTGGTCAACACTCCCACCAGAGGTGACAACATATTGGACCTGGTCATCACCAACATGGGTGACCGGTGTTCCACACCAGAGGTCAACCCCTTGCTGGCTAGATCTGACCATAAACAAATCACTTTGGATATCCACATTCTGCCCCCACCCCCGGACAAGGAAACCACCATGAAAAACTTTTCAAAAGCAAACTTTACGTTACTTAAGACGGAGGTGGAAAGTTTCAAAGCCCCCATGCTAAAAGGTAATGCTGTCCAAGCTACAAAATCCTTTACTAATGCATTCTACAGACACCTACAATAATGCATGGATCGTGCTATCCCAAGCAAAACCAAGACTCACTCCTCCAAGAAAAGGAAACCAGTTTGGTGGACCCCTGCCATAAACAAGCTATACAATAGAAGGAAGAAACTAGTACAGAAAAGAGTAAAATCTCAAGAAGGGAAGACATCCCTGATCAGTATCAGCAAGAAACTATGATCCCTCATAAAATCATCTAAGGCGAGCTTTGAAAGAAAACTTGCCAAGGACTCCAAAGATAACCACAAGGCATTCTTTTGCTATGTCAAGAATCTAAGTGGCAATGCTCAGATCTGCTCGGAGTTAGTGCAGAATGGCACAAAATACACTGAACCAACTGATATTGCCAACATCCTGGCAGACAGGTTCAGTGAAAACTTCACCCCCCCTCTCACCCCCAAAAGGGCCCATAACCATACCAGAAGAATAGAGAGCCCCTGAAATCACAGACACTCAGGTTAAAATAGCCCTTTCCAAAGCCAAAAACACAGCATCAATGGGACTGGATGGTTTCCCAGGCTGCATCCTACATGATCTCAAAGACAAATTAACCCCTCACCTTAACACACTGTTCAAACTCAGCCTCTCCACAGGCTACATACCCATAGAGTGGTGCACAGCAACAGTTATTCCGCTCCACAAAGGTGGAGCCACAACAGACCCTATGAACTATCACCCCATAAGCCTGACTAGCTTGGTCTGCAAGGCTATGGAGTGCATACTCATGAAACTCATTAACACAGACATTGGGAACCTCCAAACACTGGACCCTATCCAGTTCGGCTTTGTTAAGGGCAGATCATGCCTCCTAAACCTGGTGGACTTCTTTGAGACAGTTACCAAGGCTATAGATGAGTGAAAGGTGGTACACACAGCCTACCTAGACCTCACAAAGGCCTTCGACACCATTCCCCATTCTGGTATTATAGACAAGCTCACCAGCCTGAACATAAACCCCTATGTCACAATATGGGTTGCCAATTGGTTCACAGACAGAACCCACAAAGTGAGTTCTGCGGGAGCTAGGACTGACTCTAAACCGGTTACAAGTGGCATTCCCTAGGGCTCAGTCCTAGGACCGCCCCTGTTCGGCATATACTTCTCAGAGGTACAGACAAACACAGGACGACTATGGCTGACCAGGTTCGCAGACGACTGCAAACTAGGGGCTATAATTGACTCACCGGCTGACACAGACATACTCCAAAAGGGTCTCGCTGAGACAGATACCTGGTGTCAAAATCATGGCCTCAAGCTAAATGCCAAAAAGTGCATAGTTGTTCCCTTTGGAAATAACAAAGTGCCCACAAACTACCACATAGGTGGTAGTCCCCTAAATATGGAAAACGTAATAAGGGATCTGGGGACCCAAGTTGATAGTATCTCTCCTTTGATAATCACATTGCCAAAGTGGTTAGAAAATCCTTCTATGTGGCCCACCTAATCACAAAAGGGTTTGCATCCAGATCAAAAGAGGTCATTGTGCCCCTCTACTCATCACTCCTCAGACCCATCATAGAGTACAATACCCCATTTGGGATGTACCTTACAAGACACCTGCAACAGCTGGAAAGACCACAGAAGTACCTCACCAAGAGGATCACTGGCCTCAAAAGATGCCCTATGCAGCTCGACTGAAGAAACTCCAGCTCTACTCGGTTGCATACCACCTGCTCAGAGGTGATCGCTGCCTGACATATAAGGCCATGTCCAAACCAGAATTGATGGACATGCTCTACTTAAAGAAAACCTTATCCCCTCGAGCCACATGCTCTAGGGATCTAAACCTCACCACAACAATAAATAGGACGTGCTGGAGGGATAAATTCCTATCCCAGAGACATCCCATGCTTTGGAACAAGATTCCAATCTACATTAGGCAGAGCTCCTCGCTAGCACTCCTCAAGAGAAACCTTGATGAGTGGATGGGAAACAGAAATTTTACCCCGGGGATCACTTCAGTGGCTCTGCTGGACAGAGGCACAGGGAACTAATCTAAGGGTTGGCAAAAGCCAACATATTCTGGCTAGGCTTATAAATGCCTTCGGGCAGATAGCCTACTACCTACCTATGAATCTATGAACCTAAGATGGAGTGTTAGAGTCTGACATTCACACACTGTTAGGTCTGTCATGAAAGGGCTGGCTTGGAGTAGTTTTAGAGGAGGTAGGCCTGGCTGGGGAATGCTTTCTGGCACCGTTTCTGGGTTTGGTGGAGGGTGGAGTAGAAGCCTTCCTGACAAATCTGGGTTTGGCAGGGTAGTTTCTAGGCACTGGTGAGACAAAAAGGTATTTGAAGTCCTGCAGCTCCTTGTTCTTTTCATGCAAGTTCTTAAACAGTTCCCCTGACTGCTTTCCAAAGAGAAAGTTATTGTCAAGAGAAGTGTCCATAATTTTGCTTTTGAGATCATCAGACAATGGTTGTAGCCTGTGTAAGGAGTACCTATGGAGGACTGAGTCTGAATCAGCTGACATGACTAATGCTTCTGCTGCATCATAGCTGCATTTTATAGCGTGCCCAGTGACCTGTGCAGCTAATGAAATGGTAGAGGCCACCTGTGCCTTAGTGGGTGACTCTGTAATTGACTTCAGTTGATCCATGGCTTGTGAGACCATGTCCAATGTACATTTGATCATATGCATTTGGTGATTGATGGCTCTAAAGGCCGGGATAGAAATTGTCTAGATTTTCTTCCCTAACCTGTCCATCATTTTACTATCTTTATTCGATGGGAACAAGGAAGAAGAGGGAATATCTTTGGACTGTTTATCCAGAGAGACAGCAATTTCAGCAGAGTCTGCCAAAGGACGATTGATAAGAAATTTGATGTCATCAGGGACTTTACAGAACCTGTCTGGTCTTTTTGGGGTGGTAGCTTTGACTCTCAAGCTTTGAAAGCTGAGGCAAAGGCATCCAAGTAGGCTGAGATAATTGCAGGAATGTCTGGGGGGGAGGGGGGTTCCATCTGCAGAAGCCAATAATATCTCTTTTGAACTTCTGTCATTTGTGTGGAATCCCATTTGAAATGCTCCCTCATTTTGGAAATAATTTCCCCAAAGTTGATGTCTTCAGGTGGGGAATCACCTACTAGAGAATCCCCTTCAGGAGAACAATATCCTAAGGTAGAAGCCAGTTGTGAGGAATATGAAAGGAACTCATCTGAAGAGGAAGATGAAGAATCTTCTTCAGGTGTCTGTGGATGGGGTAAGGGGCCTAAAGAAGCAGGCCTGGGACTCAAAGCTGGCAGATCATAAGGAGTCTGTGAGGAAGTAGGCCTAAGGGTCATAAAGGCCTGGAAAAGAGAATGAGAGAATGGCTGCCAATCAGGAATACCTTCTGAAGGAGCAGACAAATGCTTAGACTTCTGTTTCTTTTTTAGAGAAGGAGTCTTTGGTCCAGGCTGAGCAGGCATAGGCCTATGATCTGAGGACACTAGAGGATTAGAAGAGGTTTCCTCAGTTATGGAAGCTGCTGTAAGGCATTCGGAAGAACCCCCCCCCCAACATTGGAAGCTGATGTCACTGGTTTCTCTGCAGATGTGCAGGCTGGAGGAACTAGGGTGGCATCCAAAATGGTGCCTGCAACAATTGCTAAAGCCATCAGACGTACTTCTGCCCCTAGATTGGTGGCTGGCGGGACAGCTGAACTCTGAGGCACAGGCACTTTTTCTGGCCTTGATACTTTGGCCTTTTTTCTTGGCAGTTCAGCCAATACAGCAAGAGTCACTTCCATACCCAAAGCAAGTCACTTTAGATGTTGTTTTTCCACAAATAAGTTTAGGGCTGTGAGACAGCTGTGCAGAGTTTTAGGGATGAACAACTGGCAAATGGAATACATGTTGTAGTCACGGAAAGACCTTAAACAAAAGAAGTAGTGTTTGTGGCTGTCTTTGTGCAGGATTTGACATTCGCACTTACATTTTCCCTTCTTAGATGACATGGAAGGGATCAGCTTAAGGAAAGAACAAAAAAACAGCAACCAGAATAGAAAATGTTCCCCAACGGGGCAGTTATCTTTTTGAAGTCTCTGGCATGGAGCAAAATGAGCAAGCTGATGCTCATCTGGTGGCAGAGATGTTCTGAGGTCTGTGCCTGCAAACGTCACATTAATGGCTAAGCTTTTGTATATGGGCTCGACATTTGGGTCGCCTCAGGTGGAGGATCTCTCATGTTTAGAATACTGCAACATGAGAATAGAAGAACATCAAACATTCTCCAGCAGGGTGTTAATCTACAGGTAATGCCTACTGAAAAATGAGTCTGACACTTCACAGCAGCATATCAAGCTGCCATGGAGCTCAGAATGAAAAAAACTAATGCCAAATAAGTTATATTCAACAGTTTATTGTAGCAAAGCACGAACACAAACTGATACGATAAGCAGATAAAACAAACAAAATTTAGTGAACGAAATTTTGTTTGTTTTGTCTGCTTGTCGTATCAGTTTGTGTTCATGCTTTGCTACAATAAACTGTTGAATATAACTTATTTGGCAGTCGTTGGCACTTATTGGTGGTTTCCGAAGGTATTCTTGGAGGTACTGTCAAGTATTTCTTATTCTGAAAAAACTAATGGCCACCAGTATTTTACACTCACTAAGCAGGGCTGTTGCTGTTTAGTGAGTGTAAAATAAAATAAATAAATAAAATAAAAAATGCATGTGTGCATGTGCTTATGTCCATGTGTGAGAGTGTATGCATATATAAGAGTGAGAGAGGTATCGATCAAGCTATTATTTTACACTTGCTAAGCAGCGCTTTTGCTGTTTAGCCAGTGTAAAAAATAAATGAATCAGTAAAAAAGTGTGTGTGTGTGTGTGTGTGTGTGTGTGTGTGTGTGTGTGTGTGTGTGTGTGTGTGTGTGTGTGTGTTAGTGAGTGAGACTGACCACTGGCAGCAGCAGCAAAAAAGGTTTGCATATGGACCTTTCAGCTGAATAAATCTGGATAAAGCCTAATATCAAGGGGAACAAAGGCTGAAAAGAAGGAACAGATTTTAATTATTGTTATTATAAAATTACATACTTGCTTAATAAAAAAAGATTTATGTCAGCGTGAATTTTCTGAAGGAATTAAAAATCTGAAACTCAAATGTATATCATTATTTAGTAACTTCAATTTCCAATGACGGACAACAAACCAAACATTTTAGGAGTAACAAAAAATAAATACCTGGATATTTTTTAAGTGTGATATTTTGTATGTAAAATCCTTCCTACAACATCATTAACATA
This sequence comes from Protopterus annectens, assembly GCF_019279795.1. Lineage (NCBI taxonomy): Eukaryota > Metazoa > Chordata > Ceratodontiformes > Protopteridae > Protopterus > Protopterus annectens. The sequence continues at coordinate 806,200,354 of NC_056735.1, read as the reverse complement.
TACTGCAGCAAATTTAAAACAATAAGTTGAAAGAACTATTTTACATCAAAAATATATAAAAATTAATATAATAATTAAAAATAAATAAATAAGTAAAACATAATTTTACAGACAGCCCATTATCTAAGTACAGTAATGCCTCCAGGGTGTGTGCTATTGTGGAAATACCCTTCCAGGGGTGTAGAGGCCCTCTGCCTGCTGCGTCTGACCTTAGAACACCCCTGGGTGGGTATTATTTCCACAATAACACACATCCTGTTGGGCATTATTGCTTGCTTATTGTAATGAAAGGCAGCAGCAGCAGAAGAAGTGCTCATACGGTACTGTCCATCTAACTTCTTCAACTCAGGTAAAAAGCAATTAGATCAAACTCAAAAAAATGTGTCACATTCTCTGAGAGGCTACAGTCTGTGTGTAGCTTCCAACATTACATTTGAGACTGCAGATGAGTAACAAAAAAAAAGGAATATGAGCAAACAATTTAACAGGCAAGATAATTGAGTAAAGTGAAAATAATTAATCATGTTTTGAGAACCTGAAGTGACCGCCCCCTAAAAAATACTACACTGAAAAATTTTGTATTAGGTGCTACATGTAGCAATATTTATAAACAGGAATGTAGAAATTATATAAAATATTGACTGCTTAGCCATAGAGTTATCATATTTCCATCCTTTCATTTCAATTAAGCCACACCCCTGCATAACAAAAACACACCCCTTGCCTCAGTGTAGCCACACCCCTTTCAACAAGCAACTGCCAGAAGCACCAGTTTTTAAATGACATATACAGTGACTGCATGGGCAACCATGATACGGAGTCTTAGGCAAACTGTTCCATAGCACTCCCCACTTTGCTGTCTATTGTCACCCTGGTGCACACCCCATTGATCTACTGTTTTCCTTCCATCCTTGCTTCCTTAAATTATCCAGAGTATTTTTGCTTTGTTTTCTCACTGTCTTACTTGTCAGCATTTTCTTACATCCTTTCCACACATCCTAACTGACCATGACTGTACTGCAATGACTGTGTAGTTAGGCTTGTCATATGGGGATTGCTAGGTGTCCAGAAGATATAGGATTTTAAATGCTTTGAGGTGCATTTTGGAGCTCTTTTCCCACCATGGTTTGTTCCAGCGATGGCAAAAATCATGACTAAGGAAAGTAGCAAGGTAATTTTTTCTTTCACTAAAAAATAAGTTATATCTAAGGCTTAAGGTTGTAGGCTGATGACACAGTAATTACCAATAAACTATGAAGAGTAGTTACTCATAAACAGAAGAAAATGCTTGTGAGGGCATATGAATCATATCTGGGATGACTGCCTTCCTCCCTAGCCAGAAAGCAGACGATCATGACATGTGACCCAGTGATGTCAGACGTATGTATGCAGTGTGTCTCTTTTCCCCTCCCCTCCCCATACAAAGTAGCCACATGTATATACAACCAGTTTCAGTTGTGAAGAAAGTATATACATCCAGTTTCAATTGTGAATAGAGTGAAAAAAATAACACTTAACAGTAATATATTATGAATTGTTGCTTCTATGCAGTATACTGCCCAGGACAAGTTATAGTGAAGTTCTGTACACACCTCTGAGGAGTGATTTTGAGGAAAGCTAAAGAAATAATAACCACAATCTCCCCACTACTCACACAAGCAACTTTCTATGCACATATCAGAAGCCTGACTGAGAGGAAAATTAAAGAAATAATGATGACAGTATCCCCAGCCCCCACACAAAATATAGCAATCTCTGTGCCCCCCCCCCCCTTCCACAAACACACAGCATGCTTTCTACATGCAGATTGGAAGAATCATCTACTGCATGTTTTGGGGGTTGTGCATGAAACCAGAGCACCTGAATAAAACCCACACAGAGACAAGGAGGACATGCAGACACCACACTGCTAAGAACTCCAGACAGGGAGACAAGCCACACTGTGTGATAGAAATATCACTCACTGTACTACTATACCAATGATGTGTTCCTTTTCCACACATCCTGCCTAGACCTCTAAAGAGGGAGAGATGTATTGCATGCAGTGCCAATGTATGGCTATGATAGAAACTGATAGGCATTATTGCCAACTTGTTGCTCTTATATATATTTACATTCACTGCAATACCCTCCCAACATACACACACACACACACACACACACACACATGCACACCCATGCACACTCACATGCACACACACACACACACAGGCTACAGCAATGATTGTTTTTGCAGTGCGTTTGAATGTAAATTGGAAATCCAAGTAAAACTAAACATTTTATCAAACATACTTCAGAAATGTGTTAAGACTGAATGATTCAAAACATCTTTCAAGTACTTAACTATAACTGTTTTTTCTGACAAAGACTTTGATTTTCTGACTGTCATAAAAACTCCCTGATGGGTGGTAGCCTAACTAGGCCTTCATGCTCTCCCTCTTCTCCTTTTAACAAATGACTAAGATGCATATCCTATATTACTCATTTTTTCACTTCTCACCTTCCTAGCATTAATTGCCGTATGTTATTTCATGCAGTTCATAATTCTCTGCCTTTGACTTCATAATTTCTGTTCTTTGAATAGACCACTGTTTCTGTGAAAAATCATTCCCTACTATTACCTTTGAGATGTTATCATTTTTTTTGTTCAAACTATATTTTGACAAAACTGTTCTGAAGCACTTTGCCAAGTCTCATGTACTTAAAAGTGTCTGCCATATTACATACACCTGGCATTATTTGAAGCATATTATGCCTTTGGTCTGTTAGCATCTCCACATGTATTTTATGTGATAGACATCTAGCCATCTTAGATATAGGTTCATAGGTTCATACTAGGCTATCTGCCCTAGGGCATTTATAAGCCTAGCCAGAATGTGTTTGGCTTTCGCCACCCATTTTAAATTTATTTTGCTATGCCCTTTTTCGAGGTTAGTATACTGTGCCTCTGTCTAACAGTGACACAGAAGTGATACCCGGGGTAAACCTACGATCTCCCATCCACTCATCAAGATTCCTCTTGAAGAGAGTCAATGAGGGACTCTGCCTAACCTGGCTGGGATTTTATTCCAGAGTGAAGGGAGCCTCTGGGTTATGAATCTGTCCCTCCAGCATGTCCTATTTATTTCAGTGCTGAGGTTCAAGTCTCTCGAGCCGTAGCTCGATGGGATTTGGATTTTCTGAGGTGCAGCATGTCCATTAATTCCGGGTTGGACATGGCTTTATACGTCAGGCACAGATCGCCTCTGAACAGGCGGTATGCCACTGAGTAGAGCTGGAGTTTCTTTAACCGGGCAGCATATGGCATCTGTTTGAGCCCTTTGATCCTCTTGGTGAGGTACTTTTGGGGTCTTTCCAGTTGCTGCAGGTGTCTGGTAAGGTACATCCCAAAAGGGGCATTGTACTCAATTATGGGCCTGATGAGGGATGAGTAAAGAGGCACGATGACCTCCCCTGATCTAGATGTGAATCCCTTCATGATTAGGTGGGCTATATAAAATGTTTTTCTAACCACTTTGTTCCACGTGGTTGTCAAATGAGAGATTACTATCAACTTGGGTCCCCAGGTCCCGAATTACTTCTTCTGTACTTAATGGATTTCCACCTATGTGGTAATTTGTGGGCACTTTGTTTTTGCCAAAGGGGATGACTATACACTTTTTGGCATTTAGCTTGAGGCCATGGCTCTGGCACCAGTTGTCTGTTTCTATGAGGCCCTTTTGGAGGATGCTTGTGTCGGCTGGAGAGTCGATTATGGCACCCAGTTTGCAGTCATCTGCGAACTTGGTCAGCCACAGTCCTTCCGTGTTGGCCTGTACCTCCGAGAAATATATACCGAACAAGAGAGGTCCCAGGACTGAGCCTTGTGGGACACCACTTGTAACTGGTTTGGAGTCTGACATGGCTCCAGCAATTCTAACCATGTGGGTTCTGTCCTTGAGCCAGTTTGCAATCCATCTAGTGACATAGGGGTTTATATTTAAGCTGGTGAGCTTATCTATAATGCCCGAGTGGGGTATTGTATCGAAGGCTTTTGCGAGGTTGTGTGGACCACCTTCCCCTCGTCAATGGCCTTGGTGACTGTTTCAAAGAAATCAACCAGGTTTAAGAGGCAGGATCTGCCCTTAACAAAGCCGAACTGGGTAGGATCCAGTGTTTGTAGGTCCCCAATATCTTTATTTATGAGGTCCATGATGATCCTTTCCATAGCTTTGCAGACCAAGCTAGTCAGGCTTATGGGGCGATAGTTTCCAGGATCCGTTGAGGCACCACCTTTATGGAGAGGGACCACTGTTGCTGTACGCCACTCTTTGGGCACATATCCTGTAGTAAGGCTGAGATTGAACAGTAGTTTTATGTTTGGGTTTAGCTCTTCTTTGAGTTCATGTAGGACGCAGTCCGGGACACCATCTGGTCCCATTGATGCTGTGTTTTTTGCTTTGGAGAGGGCGGCTCTTACCTGAGCATCTGAGATGTCAGGGGGCAGCACTCTGCTGGGATAGATATTTGCCCTTTTGGTGGGGAGAGGGGGAAGAAGTTTGCGCTGAACCTGTCAGCTAGGATGTTGGCAATGTCTGTGGGTTCGGTGTATTTTTTGTCATTTTGGACTAATTCTGAGCATATCTGGGAATTACCACCCAGGTTCCTAACATAACTAAAGAAAGCCTTGTGATTATCCTTAGTGTCCTGTGCAATTTTTCTCTCGAAGCTGGCCTTAGACAATTTTATGTGTGCCCGTAGTTTTTTGCTAATACTGATCAGTGATGCCTTCCCTTTTTGGAATTTTGCTTTATCATTTAGTAGCTTCCTCCTTCTATTGTATAGTTTGTTTATGGCTGGGGTCCACCAGACAGGACGCCTGCCTTTGGAGGATTGGGTCTTGGTTTTATTTGGGATCGATGATCCATGCATTCCTGAAGGTGTTCATAGAATGCGTTTATAAAGGATTCTGCGGTCTGGGCCGTATTTTCCACAGGCCCGGGGGCTTTGAAGGATTCCACCTCAGTTTTGAGGAGTGTAAAATTTGCTTTAGAGAAGTTTTTTACTGTGGTTTTCTGGGCAGGGGATGGGGTCGGGATGTGAATATCCAGTGAGATTAGTTTATGGTCTGATCTTACCAGTGAGGGATACACTTCTGGTCTGGAGGATAGAGTCCCCATGTTGGTGATGATCAGGTCCAGTATGTTTTCCCCTCTTGTGGGAGTGGTAACAAGTTGTTCCATAGCATTTGAGTTTATAAATTCTAGGAACCTTTGGACTAGGGTGTTGGAGCTAGAGTAATGCTCCCAGTCTATGTTTGGGTAGTTGAAGTCGCCCAATATAATGGTGCTTGGAGAGACCTTCATATTTTCTAGTGTTCTCAGGAAGGCCGAGTGGGGTTCCTGGGTTTGGGAGGGTGGTCTGTAGCAGGCTATAAACTGGAAGGCAGTTTTACCCACTGTTAGTTGCATATGGATAGTCTCTGATGCTTCGATCCACCTTTGAAAATGTAACGTCCAGTATGTGTTATTGTAGAGATGTAGTGGCAAGACAGTGTACAATACTGTAGTTGTGGTTTTACCAGCTCTTTATGCAGAAAATATCTGCCTGCTTTGTATCACTTGTGCTTCATCTTAAATTTTATTATTATTATTATCCTTTCAGTTTTTGTACTACTTTTCTGAGATAGTCTGTTGGTAGAGCATCTGAAATAAAAACGTCTATGCTCTTTCTTATTTCAACTAAAATACTAAAACTTTTCTTTTCCCTTCATTGTATATCCCAGCCATGCATTTTCTCCCTAATGCATTACTTTGCACTTCTTTTTTTAATTTAAGCTGCCATACCATAGAGCGTATCTATAATGTCTGTAAATGTTATGCATATAATTCAGCTTTAGTCCACTTCTGCTTCAAGTATTTTTCTTTCTTTCTTTGTCTTTCTTTCCCTATTTATTTTGTGTGTGTGTGTGTGTGTGTGTGTGTGTGTGTGTGTGTGTGTGTGTGTGTGTGTGTGTGTGTGTGTGTGTGTGTGTGTGTGTGTGTGTGTGTTTCTACATACTCCCCTGACATCCTTTCATCATTTTGTATAGATGCATTTCCAATCAGTTTTTTTTACATCAAATAAAGAAAAACATTTTTCATACTGAAGTTGGCCACTTGGGTCCGGTAGGAGTGTGTGCATATCCAATAGCTAATGGTGATCTGGTTACAGTATGACAATACACATTTCCTTAACATATATTGAAAATGATCAGTATGATACACACTCAAGTTTCAGGTTGAAAATGTTCTCACCTTTTATTAGGGAGGACATTTCCTTCCTACTACATTAAAAACCTTCCTTTGCCTTGTTAACCTCCTGAATAAAGAATGGTAGCTTTTTAGTGATTCCATGGGGAAAGGGCATGTCACCATCTTTTGTTAAAATAAAAGTTTCATTCATGGACTTTATTGGAGTTGATGATCACTTTTAAACCAGATTAAAAGGAATCATAATGTCCATGTGGTTTGAATGCTGTTCCCAGGAAGGAACATCATGCTGCAAAATGCACTTACAATAAAATACCTGATGGAATTGAAACCGGAAAGAGCATATCTGATTGCAGTAAGAATTACACACCTTTCCCCTCCTCATGATATGCCTCTGTACACCCAGAGAAAGAAGTACATTTCTATGGTCAAGAACTTTAATACTTCACCGTTGCAAGAAAAGAAACCCTTTATAAATGCCTTAAGTGAAATTACATCCATCAGGACTTATGAACTCATTAATACATTTCCATGTGGAGGTATATGCTATATTCAGGTATTATGCAAAAAGTGTCCATAGTTTTATAATCATTCTGTAGATGGGCAAAAAAGAGAATAACCTGTGCATAAATAAAAGTAAAGTCCCTTTATTTCAACAGAAATGCACCTGTTTAAATGGCAATTTCTTTTATTGTACATACAGACTAGTTCTGGAACACTGGCGCACATACCAACAGACATATATAAACACACACATCCACGCACACCTAGTGTTGCCTTTGCATTCAGTGGTTTATGGGTACACACACACACACACACACACACACACACACACACACACACACACACACACACACACACACACACACACACACACACACACACACACACACACACACACACACACACACACACACACACACATTGTGTTGTACTTGTATTCAGTGGTTTGTGAGTATATATACACACACTCAAACACACACCTAGTGTTGCACGTTTCTTTGTCTATACAGAGACACACAGACCATAAATCTGACCAGCCTCAAATGCAAAGCCATAGAAAGACTTATCATGGAGCTAATCAGTCAAGACATAGGGAACCTACAAACACTGGACCATCTCAGTTTGGGATTCTTCAAGGGCAGGTCATACTTACTCAGCCTGGTGGATTTTTTGAAAAGATCACCAAAGCAATGGATGAAGGCAAAATGGTACACACCTCATGCCTTAACCTGGCCAAAGCACAGTAGAAAAGCTAAATAAACTGGAAATAAACCCCTTTATCACCTGCTGGATTGCCAACTTTCTCAGGTATAGGATGCAGGAAATCAAAATGGGGAAGTTACCTCTACAAAGAGACCAGTCACCAGTGAAGACCCTCCAGGGTTCTTTGCGAGGACCTACCCTGCTTTGCATCTACTTTTCTGAAGTAAAAGTAAATACCAAAGGGTCCTGGTTGACTAAGTTTTGTAGAGGACTGCAAGCTAGGAGCAGTTATTGAATTCCCAAATGACTTTGTCACCCTGCAAGAAGGTTTGTTCCACCTCCACCCCTGCATTACCAGGCTATAACTCATACCACTCTTTTTGGCCACCTAATCTGGACCAGAACACCAGAGGTGGAGGTGTGTCCATATTCATTAAGGATATCCACACCTCCAGGCTAGTTGCTCAGCATAATGCATCCGAGGTTATCCAAGTGCAACTAACTCTGGGCAAAACTGCATTCCAAATTGTAGCTTGCTACAGATCCCCCACCATGCCCCAGGATTCCCACTCCTCTTTTCTTGATATACTGGAAAATATTAGGGTTCAACCAAATACTCAAATAATGGGCAATTTCAACTACCCCACCATTAACTGGGAAAACTACTCATGTGCCAACTCCTTCGCTCAACGCTTTCTGGAATTCATAAATTCCAATGCTTTGGATCAACTTATCCACACTCCCACCAGGGGCAACAATATGCTAGACCTAGTCATTACCAACATGAGTGACCAGTGTTCCACACCTGAAATCAATTCCTCGTTGGTCAGATCCGACCATAAGCTAATCACCCTAGATATCCACATCCCATCCCCACCCAGTAAAAAATGTCTCCAAAGCCACTTCTTAAGACAGAAGTGGCTAACATCATGACACCCATGCAGATGGAAAATACAGTTATGACTTCTGAATCCTACATAAATGCACTCTATAAGCACTTACACGAGTGCATGGATCGTGCTATCCCAAACAGAATCAAGACGCTATCCTCCAAAAAAGGAAGCCAATCTGGTGGTCCCCTGCCATAAACAAACTCTACAACAGAAGGAAGAAACTGTTGCAAAAGAGAGCAAAATCCCATGAGTGGAGGAGCTCCCTGGTCAGCCTCAGTAAGAAGCTGAGATCCCTTATAAGACCTCCAAAGCTAGCTATGAAAACAAAATTGCCACTGATTCTAGGGACAACCACAAAGCATTCTATAGCTATGTCAAGAATCTCAATGGCAACACCCAGATCTGCTCTGAGTTACAGCACAACGGCATGAAAATTACAGAACCAACTGATATTGCCAACATCCTGGCAGATAAGTTCAGTGCTAACTTTACCCCCCTCTCAGCCCCTAAAATGCCCATATCTATACAGGAAGAATGCAGAGTCCCTGTAATCACAAATACACAGGTAAAAGCTGCACTCTCTAAAGCCAAAAACACATCATCCATGGGACGGGACAACATCCCAGGCTGTATTTTACATGAACTTCAGAGCAATCGTAGGCACTAAACAGCCTATAATTGCAAAGTACCTTGCAAAGGTAAGGGAAAACAGCTCTTATACTTTACAAAAAAAGCATCTAAACAGGCATGTCCAAGGGTCAGCTTCCAGTGATTTCTCCTGTCCACCTGTTGAATCTGGACATACAGGGGCAATGCAGCAACTGTCTCATGTACACAGACAACCTTCTCCTCCTACCACCCAACACTACAACCTGTGAGAGATGCACTTACATAGCCAAACTGGAAACAAAGCTCTCTCCGGCCAAGATTGTGCTAGACAGTCAAGAGGAGAAGGTTAACAGCTGCACTGCACCTCAAGCAACTCATAGCCTTTCAAAACCCACACCATCAACACCCACACATAGCAACACTAAACCCACATATGCAGAGGCCCTTAACATTAACCTGCCCAAGCAACAAGGACCTCCGAAGCTGAAACGCAAACAAACACCAGTCACAACCATACTGACACATAGCTCACAACACCAGTGTGCCACCCAACAACAGCCCCTAAGGCAAGACAATGTACCCAACACTTTAGTCATAGGTGACTCTATAGTCAGGCACACTGATGTCCCACTCACCAGGCTGAACAAGGAGAAAATTACAGTCTATCGGGTGCCAGGATCTGCCACATAACGCATGCACTCAAGTCACTCCATAACAAGTACAAATATGACTCTGTCATTGTCCATGCTGGAGTGAATGACTTGAGACGTACCTCCCTGGACTACATGAAAAGAGACATGGGAGAGCTCTCAGATCATGTGGCCCAGGCAGGTATGACCCTAGTCCTGAGTAGCATCCTGCCTTCACCCAGAATAATACCACAGTATAATGACAAAATGATTGACTTCAACAATTGGCTAAGCTTCTGGTGTCATTCAATGGGGATCCAGTGTCTGTCTGCCTGGGAAGACATGATTGACAAACCACAATGGTTTGCCAGAGATGGTCTGCGCCTGTCACCCCTGGGATTCAGGTTATTGGCTAAAGTTCTTGCCACCTCTATAGTGCCTTTTTTAGGCAAAGTTCAAAGGACAAAACCACCACCGTAACAGATACAAGCATGCAAAATCTGAAGGTAATGCTACTCAATGCTAGAAGTCGAAACCTCAAACTGCACTCTCTTGAGGCACTCCTAAAAATGGAGAATATCGATATCTGTGCAGCAACTGAGACCTGGTTCAAGGCTCCGGAGAGCACCCCTGCAATACCAGGCTACAACTCTTACCACACTTTTCGGCCACAAAACCAAGACCAAAACACTAAAGGTGGAGGAGTGTCCATATTCACCAAGGATATTTACACCTCCACGCTAGTTGCCCAACACAATGCATCTGAAATTCTCCAGCTACAACTAACACTAGGTAAGACTGCAATCCAAATTGTAGCTTGCTACAGATCCCCCACCATGCCCCAAGATTCTCACTACACCTTTCTAAACATACTGGAAAATATTAAGATACAACCAAACACCCTAATACTGGGTGATTTTCAACTACCCTGCCATTAAATGGGAAAACTACTCGGGTACCAACTCCTTTTCTCAACGGTTCTTGGAATTCATAAATTCCAATGCCCTGGACCAGCTAATCCATTGTCCCACCAGGGGCTCCAATGTCCTAGACCTGGTCATTACCAACATGGGAGATAGATGCTCCACACCAGTGGTCACCCCCTCATTGGTCAGATCTGACCATAAGCAGATCACCCTTGATATCCACATCCCACCCACCCCCAGTAAGGAAACCTTAAAAAAACTTCTCCAAAGCCAACTTCATGCTACTGAAGTCAGAAGTGGCAAACTTCATGACACCCATGCAGACAGGATCTGAAAGTTTGACTGCAGAATCCTACACTAAGGCACTGAGCACATTCACTTGTGCATGAATCGTGCTACCCCAAATAGAACCAAGATGCTCTCCTCCAAAAAAAGGAAGCCAATTTGGTGGTACCCTGCTATAAACAAACTATACAACAGAAGGAAGAAACTGTTGCAGAAAACAGGAAAATCCCAGGATGCAAAAAACTCCCTCACCAGCCTCAGTAAGAAGCTGAGATCCCTCATAAAATCCTCAAAAGCTAGTTACGAAAATAAAATTGCCAAAGATTTCAAAGGCAACCACAAGGAATTCTATAGTTATGTCAAGAATCTAAATGGCAATGCTCAGATCTGCTCTGAGTTACAACAGAATGGCATTAAATATACTGATCCCAAGGATATTGCCAGTATCCTGTCAGATCAATTTAGTGCCAACTTCACCCCCCTCTCACCCCCTAAAGGGCTCATCTCAATACCAAAAGATTGCCAAATTCTGGTAATCACGGCCACACAGGTAGAAACCACACTCTCCAAAGCTAAGAATACAGCATCCATGGGACCAGATGACATCCCAGGCTGTGCACTACATGAACTACAAAATGAACTGGCACCTCACCTAAGTGTCATGTTTAATCATAGCCTCACTTCAGGCTTTGTGCCCACTGAGTGGCGCACAGCTACAGTTATCCTACTCCACAAGGGGGGATCCACCTTGGATCCTGGGAACTACCGTCCCAACAGTTTGACAAGCCTGATCTGCAAGGGCATGGAATGCATTATCATGGAACTTATAAGCAAAGACATTGGCAACCTTCAAACACTGGACCCCACCCAGTTTGGGTTTGTGAAGGGCCGATCTTGTCTCCTGAACCTGATTGACTTCTTTGAATCAGTCTTCAGAGCTGTGGACGAGGGTAAGGCGGTCCACACAGCCTATCTGGACCTCGCCAAGGCCTTTGACACCATTACCCACTCTGGAATCATAGATAAACTTACTAAGCTGGGCATAAATACCTACATCACTCAATGGGTTGCCAACTGGCTTACTGACAGAACCCAGACTGTAAAAGTAGCTGACTCCAAATCCAGCTCCAGACAAGTGACAAGTGGAGTACTTCAGGAGTCAGTCCTGGGACCACTCTTGTTTGCTATCTACTTCTTTGAAGTACAAGCCAACACTAAGGGGCTCTGGCTAACAAAGTTCACAGATGACTGCAAACTGGGAGCCATTATTGAATCCCCAAATGATGTGGATATTCTACCAAAGGGCCTTACAGAAACAGATGCCTGGTGCCAGAGCCATGGGCTCAAGCTTAATGCCAAGAAATGTATAGTTATCCCCTTTGGAAAAAAACATGTACCCATGAATTACCACATAGGTGGCAGTACACTAAGCATCGAAAGTGTGATGAGAGACTTAGGGACACAGGTGGACAGTGGTCTCACCTTCGATAACCACATCGCCACAACAGTCAGGAAATCCTACTATGTGGCACACCTCATCCCTAAGGGCTTTTCATCCAGAAAAAAGGAGGTCATTGTCCCACTGTACTCATCCCTCATTAGACCCATTATAGAGTATAATGCCCCGTTTGGTATGTTCCTCACAAGACATCTGCAACAGCTGGAAAGGCCACAGAAATACCTCACTAAAAGAATCACAGGCCTAAAGCAGATGCCATATGCTGACCATCTAAAAAACTCCACCTATACTCTGTGGCATATCATCTACTCAGAGGCGATCTCTGCTTAACATACAAGGCCATGTCAAACCCTGAACTGTTGGACATGCTCCACTTAAAGAAATCCCAATCCCTTAGAGCCACACGTTCTAGGGATCTAAACCTTGTCATCACAATAAACAAAACATGCTGGAGGGATAGGGTCCTGACCCAGAGACTCCTCATACTCTGGAATAGACTGCCCATACATGTCAAGCAGAGCGCCTCCTTGACCCTCTCAAAAAGGAACCTTGATGATTGGATGGGAGATAGGAAATTCACCCCGGGGATCATGTCAGTTGCCCTGCTAGACAAGGGTCCAGACAATTAAATATTGTGGGAAGAAATATCCAGGGAATTGTTATGGCTAGGCTTGTATAGGCCCTAGGGCTGATAGCCTAGTACCAAGCTATGAACCTATGAACTGACTCCCCACCTAAGCACCATGTTCAATCATAGCCTCATATCAGGCTTTGTGCCCACTGAATGGTGCACAGCAATAGTTATCCCACTCCACAAAGGGGGAGCCACCACTGAACACAGGAATTATCACCCTATAGCCTGATGAGCCTGGTCTATAAGGTCATGGAACATATCACCATGGAACTCAAAAACAAAGACATTGGTAACCTCCAAACTCTGGACCCCTCCCAGTTTGGGTTTGTGAAAAGTAGATCATGCCTCTTGAACCTGATTGACTTCTTTGAGGCAGTCACCAAAGCCGTAGATGAGGGGGGGGGGTTCACACAGCCTATCTTGACCTTGCCAAGGCTTTTGACACCATTCCCCATTCTGAAATTATAGCTAAACTCACTAAACTAGGTATAAACTCCTACATCACAAGATGGGATGCCAGCTGGCTCACTGACAGAACCCAGACTGGAAAAGTTGCAGACTCCAAATCTGATTTCAAACCAGTGACAAGTGGAGTACTACAAGGTTCAGTCCTGGGACCTCTCCTGTTTGGTATCTACTTCTCTGAAGTACAGGCTAACACAGAAGGCCTTTGGCTAATGAAGTTCACAGATGATTGCAAACTAGGAGCCATAGTTGAGTCCCCAAATGATGTGGACATCCTACAGAAGGGCCTCACTGAGGCAGATGCCTGGTGTCAGAGCCATGGCCTCAAGCTCAATGCCAAAAAGTGCATTGTCATCCCCTTTAGTAAAAACTCTGTACCCATGAACTACCACATAGGCATCAGTCTACTTAACACCGAATGTGATAAGGGACCTTGGGACCCAGTTGGACAGTAGTCTCTCCTCTGATAATCACATTGCCACAGTAGTCAGGAAATCCTTCTACATGGCACACCTCATCACAAAAGGGTTCTCATCCAGGAAAAAAGATGTTATTGCTCTCATCTACTCGACACTCATTAGACCCATTATAGAGTACAACGCCCCTTTTGGAATGTATCTCACAAGACATCTGCAGCAGCTGGAAAGGCCACAGAAGTACCTCACAAAGAGGATTATTGGCCTCAAACAGATGCCCTACACTGACCGTCTCAAAAAACTCCAGCTTTACTCCGTAGCATATTGCCTACTCCAAGGTGAACTCTGCCTAACATATAAAGCTATGTCAAACCCAGAGCTGTTGGACATGCTACACCTAAAGAAATCCCAATCCCTCTGGGCTACATGCTCTAGGGACCTAAACCTTGTTGCCACAATAAACAGGACATGCTGGAGGGCCAGATTCTTGTCCCAGAGACATCCCATACTTTGGAACAAGCTACCCATCTATGTCAAGCAAAGTTCCTCATTAGTACTCTTTAAGAAAAATCTTGATGAGTGGATGGGAAATAGGAAATACACCCTGGGGGGTCACTTCTGTGGCTCTGCTGAACAGGGGCACAAGAAAATAACTTTCTTGGGTGGCGTAAGCCAGGAAACCTTGTTGACTTACTTAGGCCCTTCAGCTGATAGCCTAGTACCTACCTATGAATCTATAAATAAATAAATAAATGGTGCCAAAATCATGGAAGGAAACTAAATCTCAAAAAATAATTTATTTTATCCTTTGGAAAGTCAACTATCCCAGGGAACTACCACATTAACAATACACCACTGAGAGACAACCCAGTTGTTAGGGATTTGTGAACTTATGTGGATAGTGACTGAACTTTAGATCAGCATGTACCCATTGCTGTATGAAAGTCCTTTTAAACTGCACAGTTTATAAACAAAGAAACTGTCTAGATCTATGGATGTCATTTTCCCCCTTTATGCATCCCTCATTAGGCCAGTCATTTAATATAATGTCCCCCTTTTGCATGTGTCTGACTAGGGTCCAGGGATATAGACCTCTTCTGCAACATCAGCACAATGGTTTGGGAGGACAGGTATATCTCACACACGATACTGCTGCCTGGAGCAGACTCATCATCCACATAAAACAAAGTTCATCCCTGTCCATATTCAAGTTCAGCTTAGATCTATGGAAGGGAAACAGAACATTTACCCCAGGACTGCCCTCTGTACTACTAATGGACAGAGGCATCTCCTAAATGCTTTTCCCCGGACATGCATCCCCTCAAATTATCTGGGGTATGATTCCAGTTATTCTCATTAAGAGTAATATATAATTATCAATCATGGGATAGGTAAGGGCAGTCTCTAACCAAATGGGATAGGTTAATTCAAATGTAAACAATGAAATGGCTAGGCTTAAAATGGCCCTCAAGGGAAGCTAGCCTGGTACTTACCTATGAACCCATATTGCATTCCTATTCAATGATTTGTGTGTATACACATACACACACACACACACACACACACACACACACACACACACACACACACACACACACACACACATCCCTAGTGTTGTACTTGTACTCAGTGTTTTGTGAGTATACACAGACACATATATATACACGCACACACACACACACACACACACACACACACACACACACACACACACACACACGCGCACACACACACACATGCACAGTGATGTCCTTGTATTCAGGTATTCAGTAGTTTGTGAGTATACACACACACACACACACCCCTAGCGTTGTAGTTGTATCCATTGGTTTGTGAATATACACAGTCACACCTAACGTTGCACTTGATGTGACAAAGGAGATACTGCCAGCACAGCCAGCTGGAATTTTGTAAACAATTATATGTCATTTGTGAATATTAAAATGATTATATAGAAGTGCAACAAAAGGGGATACTGCCAGCACAGCTGTCTGGAATTTTGTAAATAATTATATGTCATTTGTGAATATCAACATGATGTATACAAGATGCTTGTGTTGCAAATGTATTAGAACTGTATGCCATGTGTATATCAAACTTCTTGAAGGTATTTGTAAAGTGCTGTTTGAAATGGAACTACAGTGTACCCAAATGGAAAAGAACAGAAATGTACATGCACTATTGTAACTGTTTAAATGTATGTATGTTAACAGTGGAAACTGGAATACAGGAGGTTAACTTCAGAAAAATAGCTAAAATTAAATTACTTCATGGCAGCAAGGAGACACAATGTCTGTGATGAGAATTTCTCTGCATTGTCTTGGACGTGTTTTATTGTTTTATGACTTCCAGCCTTTGGCAAAGATCTGAGGTCTATGTATTTTCCCAGGTAGATGCTAAATGCTATCAGCTGCTAGCAATGGTTGTTTTAAGCCTGGGAACTAGGAGTCAGATGACAAGCAATGATGTCATTCTGCAAGTTACCCCAGCAGTAATATTTGAGATATTAATTTGAGAACTCTCTGTGAGAGACAGCATTCTGTATTCTGTCTTTGACCTGACAACATCAGCTAGAAGATCCATTCACCATACATTTACATTGCTCTGTAAGTTAACTAGGGTATAGTAATTCTTTTAGCTATAGTCAGGAATATACCAAAGTTTAATTTAGATGTTTTTCTTTATTTATTTGAGAATGTCCTTCAGTTTGTTTTAAATATCCAAAAACAAATGGTTCTGCCTCCAATTCCACTTAAAAACACTTGAAACTTAAAACTTTAATAAAATATACGATGATAAGATAAAATAAAATAAAGACTGGCTCATTATTTTATCTTATCCTCGTATATTTTATTTTATTTTATTTTATCTTATCATATATTTTATTAAAGTTTTAAGTTTCAAGTGTTTTTAAGTGGAAGTGATGGCAGAACCATTTGTTTTTGGAGTTTTATATTTTGATGTGCTCTGCCTTTGGTGATGCTACTTACTTCTCTCTTTTTTTTTTTTTTTTGTTAGTTTTAAATATTTCCTGTGGTTTTGAACTCTGATGTCACTAATTATGTGTTGAGTATTTTCTTGTTCTTTTATTATTTATTATTAAATATATTTAAACCTTTCATCATGGCTGATATTTGTGAGACATATTTAAGTTCTGAGAGTACTTGCATATTTATTGGTGACACTGTGGGCCACTCCTAATAGCCTTGCTCTTGGTCAAACTACCATTTGTATTAATAGTAACATTACACATTAAGATTGGACACCATTTGTTAAGGGCCATAAAATAGCTGATAAAGAGCTGGCTGCTGGCATTGATAACTACCTTACAGTCTGGGCAAAAGGCCATAGCTAGTAAACCCGTGCCAGCGTGTGTGTGTGTGTGTGTGTGTGTGTGTGTGTGTGTGTGTGTGTGTGTGTGTGTGTGTGTGTGTGTGTGTGTGTGAATAAAACCTCAAAGAGTGTATGTGTCAGCTACTTGGGCCAGGACACGAAGCACTGGTTGGACAAAGAGGATGCTGGAGGTCTTGGCTTGGCTACTCAGCTGAGATCTCATCTCTATAGCTGTGCCAGTCAGGAATGTTACTGGGGATCTGGAGAAAGAGGAAGAAACCAGCCCCGGACTGACTGTGGTCTCTGTGTGCTCTTAAGGAAAACTGTACTTGATGCAAATAGCTGCCTCTGATAATACTGTGTGTGTATTTGTCATCCTCCCAATGTATGTACCCCACTGGTGCCAGTGGTGATGATTGAGGCTCCTTGATTACTGGTCCAGTGGAGGGACATCACACTTGTATTCAGTAGTTGTGAGTACACAGAGACACACAAACACTCAGGGACACACACGCCCACACACGCACGCACACACACACACACACACACACACACACACACACACACACACACACCCTAGTGTTGTGCTTGTATTCAGTGCTTTGTAAGAATACACGTACACACGCACACATGCACACACATACACCTAGTGTTGTACTTGTATTCCATGGTTGTGAGTACACACAGACACACACACACACACACACACACACACACACACACACACACACACACACACACACACACACACACACACACGCACACCTAGTGTTGTACTTATTTTAGTGGTTTGTGAGTATAGACTAGCATCAAACCATTCAAACGGTGCCCTTTTCTGCTTCAGTTTTACAACTCCCCTTTAACACCACTCCAGTCTATGTATCTTTTCACTTTCAGTTTGCCTACACTGGTGGTTTTACACAGCTCCCAGTCAACAGCAAAGAGCAGAATTCAATGTTTAAGATGAGGTTTCTGTTCAAAGGGGCATTGTTCACATCTTTCCTGTTGGATCTACTTGATTATTTTGTTCATTTTTAACCTAGGCACTTGAGATGCAAACAAAGATAGTCTACTACTATGCTAACTGGTAAACTGCCTTTTTCTTTCTGAAAGTTATTCCAAAATCACTGAAATTTGAAACACCAATTAAGCCTTGCTGAAGCCAGCACCACATTTTTTTTTTATTCTTGCTATATCCTACTCAAGTCCCAGGTATAGCCTTTAAGAATGAGTTCACTTTCACAACAGAGATTAAATGATTAGTAAGTACAGGACATGCTAAAAGTTGCCATGGCAATCATGCTGCAACTGGAGTCCTCACCCTTCTTCAGTCATCACCTTATGAAAATTTTTTTAACAGTTCTTAGCTATTGGGTCTTAAGTTCGTAGTTCTGCAAAACAGGAATGGTTTTATTTCTGGAAAGTCTGGAAAGTTGATGAATGTGATTAGATACTAATACAATGACAGCACAGTAAATTTCTGTGTGGGTAGTTCAGGACACACAGATCATAGGCTGGATTACTGTTCTGCAGTCTGTAAACAACAAGAAAGATGAACAGAAAAGCAACACAAAAACCTCTGTCTAATGGCCCCCCTCCCCAGAGTCATCCCATCAGTACTAAGCTAGGCACCCCTCAAAGGCAAAGAAAATTTAAAACAGATAGTAGACAGAGCTATGTCACTTCCCACATGTGATGGTGGGTGGCCATGTATTGTTAGATGCTGCTTGTTGTAGGATCAAATCATTTAAAAATGATATTGTAAAGTTAGAAGTTAGCCAAATTTGTCAACACCACAAAGAATGTAAAGTAAAAATTATATACCAAATTTATTTTTAAACCTTACAATAACTTTCATGTTTGTTGTATTTGTCAGTTTTATAAACATTAAACAGGTAACTCAAAATCAGTATAATAAGGGGATTAACACAAAAACTAAATTCTGATTTATATCTTTCATTGTTTTCTTTTCAAGGAATGTTCCACTCAGAACAAAAGGTAGGATTCCATTAAAAATATTGTTTCTGAAATCTCTAAGGCATTTCTGCGGAGTAAACTTTATTCCTCTCACCTCCATATGTTCCACAAGAAATACCTAAATCTGCCCCCCCCCCCCAGGTATCACACATGACCGAGTTTTAAAAGCGCTTTCAAAAACTAAAAATATTGCATTGATGAGTCCTGACAATATCCCCAGATGCATCCCAAATAGCATAAAACATGATTTAGCAATGCCCCTAACAACAGTGTTTAAACTCAGCCTAAACACAGGCTTTGTATTAAGTGAGTGAGGAACAGCATCATTCATCCCCCTGCACAAGGGAGGACCCTGCATTGATGTGAAAAATAACAGACCCATAATTCTGGCTAGCCTCATATGTAAAACCATGGAAGTGATTATCATGGAGTTAATCTTTAAGTATGCAGGAAACCTCCAAACACTGGCTCCATCTCAGTTTGGATTTGTCAAATACAAATTATGCTTACTCAACTTCCTGACATTCTTTAAAAGAGTTACCGAGGCAATATATAAAGGTAAAACAGTGCACTATGCCTACCTCGGCATGGCCAAGGGTTTGGCATAACCCCCCACCCAGGGGATAGCAGAAACTTTACGCAAACTAAGAATAAGTCCTTACTTCACCCACTGGATCACCATCTAACTCATGGACTGAATGCAAGAGATCAAAATAGGGGAAGATACTGCCACAAAAAGACAAGTCACCAGTGCAGCCCGCCAGGCTTCAGTGCTGGGATCACCTTTATTTGGCATTCATTTCTCCAAATTTAAAGCCAGTACTAAAGTACTCTGGTTGACTCCTCTGTAGATGACTGGAAGCTAGGTGCAGTTATAGAATCCATAGAAGACTTAGCCATCCTGTAAAACTTGTCCTGTCCCAAGAAAATAAGTGGTGCCAGAATCACGGACTAAAGCTAAAATGCCAAAAAAATTATTACCATATCCTTTGCTAATTCGGCTCACCCAGAGAACTACCACATTGATAATATGCCCCTAAGGAATGAACCCATCTTTCAGGATTTGGGAGTTTACATGGACAGCATCCTAAATTTCAACCATGTCCACTCTGGTGAGTAAGTCCTTTAATATTGCACATTTTAAAAAAGGGATGGCCTCTAGGTCCAGGAATATATCCTTGTCCCCCTCTATTCATCCTTTGTAAGCCCAGTTATAGAGTATAACTCCTCTTTTTGTATGTATCTGCACAAACATATGCAGCAGCTGGAATGCCCATAGAGATACTTCACAAAAAAGACACTTGGCTTAAACAATTTGTCATACTTGGAGTGTCTCAAAGCCCTATCACTACACTTGGTCTCTTACAGACTGCTAAGGTGCGACCTGTATCTGGCATACAAGTCATCATTTGACCCAGTCCTGATGGACCTACTATACATCATCAAATCAAATGGTACTAGAAATACTTGCTCCAGGGATCTAAACCTCCTCTGCAGCATCAACAGAATGGTTTGGAGGGACAGCTATATCTCACAGAGGATACCACTGTGGTGGAACAGACTCCCCAGCCACTTAAAAATAATTCTTCCTTGTCCACATCTAAAAGTAGATTGGACCTACTTATGGGGAATAGGAAATTTACCCCAGGACTTCTCCTTACTCTACTAATGGACTGAGGCATCTACTAAATAATATATATCATGCTTGGGGTCCTTATAAATATGTATGTATTAACCCAGTTATTATCACCATGTGTAATTTGCATCTAGTCCATGAAGGGGTAAGGGAAATCAAAATACCAAATGGACTGGTAAATTTTGTTAGGCTTAAAATGAATGGGTCGAGGCATATAGCCTAGTACTAACCTATAAACCTATGAGCCTATACTACAGAAAAAGATTGGATGGTCTTGATGCAGGTACAAGCAAGGATTCTCTGCTGGTACCTGCCAAGTGGGTAACTAAAATGTCTTTCCTCGGCTAGCACTATGACACATTGCTGTAGAACAGCTATTTCCTATGACCTAGAACATGGTCTGAAAGAAAAAAGAAATCACATTTGGCTCCTCAACATTCTAAAGGGATATTTTAATGTACAGGTAGAGCCTGGTGAAAAACAAGAGCACCTGCTTCCAGCAATAAAACCATAAGCCATAAGAAAATCCTTTCGTAAAGCCACTGTTTGTTTTTCCTTTATAAAACACAGCTTCAAAAAAGCAAAACTGAACAGGATAATGATGAAAATGGACCAGTATAAGTAACTATCTAAATGTCGCTGATGTGTCAGTTTGCTGTACATTCTAAATAATTTCTCAGAGGATGTGCTTGTTCAGTTTTTGTCAGTATCATATGTTTAAGATAAATGCATTGAGTTGTTTTCAAGTTAATATCATTAGCTTAAAATGCAATAGTTCAATGCTGCCAAAAATTGCAAAACAATATCTTCAAAATAAATCACCTTACAATGGTGTGTTGGCTTGCCTATTCAGTGAGGCTGAAATTGGGACTAATTTGCATATAATCTCTGGATGTAAAACTTGTTGCTATGTTTAATTCAGTGTGTCCACAGAAAATAGTGCAACCACTTGCAGGTTATGCCATTAAAAATAAAGTGCATCAATCTAGAAAAGACTTTGCAACAGGGACTGAGAAACAACAGCCTTACCTCAACTGCTAAAACGGCTTGCCAGATCACGCTGTTAAAGACAAGAGAGAGAGCGCGCAGTTAAAAAATAAATAAATACATGAAGCTAAAAGGCAAACAAACAATAGAAACAACGACTCTGTACACTCCTCAATACACAGGAGAGCTGCTGGCATTTGTGTGTATGTGTTGGGGGAGTGGGGGGGGTTACTGGCTGTTATAAATTATTTGTAAAATACCTGTTTACATTTTGGATGTAAAACACCTCGTCCGACAATTACATAAACTACTTCATGTAAAACAATAGGCAGAGGAACTATTTTACATAAAAAATGTAAAGAATGTCTATACTACTAACAAATAAAGAACAATTTAACAGACCATTTTCAAACAGCAATAATGCCCTTTATAGTGGACATAATAGGGGAATAATGAACATTCCCAGGGAATGGAAGTCTCCACCTGTGGCATTAGGCCTTATAACATCTCTGAGTAGTCTGTTTTCCTGCAATGTTCAACATCCTGGGTATTATTGCCTGCTAAATGTGTAATAACTAACCTTGCAACCTATAGAACCCTCACTGAATTAAGATATACTAGTTTACAGAAATTTGGAGCACTGCTCCTCTTAGACACTAAAGAAGTCTTAAGTATTATAACTGATAAGAAAGCACTCCATATAAGACAGAAATTTAAATTGACATAATCTATTAACACTATTTTAGTTTGTTGTTTAAGCCCTCTCTCTCTTGAAATTAAGTAATGCTTCTGAAGGATGCACTGTGCTCAGGATAAATGCTGGTCATGGCATACTTGACAAAACTGTTTTTGGTCATATTGATATATTAAATGAATAGCTTGCTGATACATAAACAATCAAATGTTCCTTATAGTGATAGCTCAATGCCGTGACTGCAGGAACATCGACAATGAAATAAAGAAAATAAGGCGGCACCACATAGTGTATGTTGCAGTAGGCTAAGAGAGACTGTTATAGGACAACTGCCAGCTCTACTTCTTGGTGTAGACACCAGAAAGCTGTGTCTGTGGCTTGGGTCCACATTAAGTTTTTTTTCTTTCTTTTTTCCTGATATCATGTGGAGCCATTCAATAATATGATCACCAGAACCTGATTGATTCCTTTTGCCTGTCTGCTACTTGGATTCTTTCCTTTGCTTGGCTACTGGCTACCTCTATCCTGCAGAATTCTACTTTTCTTTATTTTTGTTGCCACTACTTTCTGTCTTTCTTTCTTTCTTTCTTTCTTTATGTATTTATTTACTTGGCCACTACCCTTACCTCTATTATTAAACTACTTTTCTATAACTCAGTGTCCCTGCAGTTGCTGCCTTGAATGGTTGCTGGAAATAACATTCAATCATTTATGTACAATTAAATGCCATTTACTGACATGTTTCACTTGAAACTTAGGAAGCCTAAGTGTTTACTTGGAGGTCAGATTCCCTTAGCAAACAATATCATTTCACAAGACTCTCTATCTTCTGTAACCTACAAACTACAACTTCAAGCTTACTTGAAGATGTAACTTTAGGCTACTTATTTTCTTGTGATATTTTTCAGGCAGAAGCCTCACCACCTCAGGCATAAGCGTCACCACCTATGCTGCAATACCCCCTCAAAGATATAGATTTTGATGGGAAACAAGGACTACTTGTTGATTCCTTCATCTACCACAACAGTGGGAGAAGGGCAAATTCCTACTCCCCACTTTACAGTGACCTTGCACAAAGTACGTTTGGCATTCTGTGATCATGTGATTATTCAATAACATCTGATATCATTACAAATGTTCAGTATTACAAACATTCCACTAAACGGAGTGGGTTGGGGTGCAGGGGGGCTTGCCCCCCTGCATAAAAGTAGATTTTAATTTTTTTTTTGTTACACTTTAGCAAAAGCGCTTTTTCGGTGAAAGCACTTTCATTAAAGTGTGTTAGGTGATAGTGGATTCGGACTGTTGAACTTTCGTTCAACAGTCCTAGATCCATATATATATATATATATATATATATATATATATATATATATATATATATATATATATATATATATATATATATATATATATTGTAAACTATCACCAAAAAGGGCTTCTGTACAGTCATCCACTGCTCTGCTCAAAATAAATAAATATAAGAAAAGCCCATGCATCATTAGGCTGTTCCAAGTACCCACCATCATTTCTGAGAAACAATGCTTCCTTGCATCTTCATAGAGCTTGGCATGTGACCTTCTGGTTTCATACATATATTTTTATAACATGGTATACACTTGAACTCTATGGATTATCAGGAAGTGTTACAAGGCTTAGCCCTATCCTCCTGCTGCTTTCTTCCTTTGAGACTTCCCTTCTCTTTGTTTGTAAATGGTACATCATATACGGCATCAGTAGTGTTTCTCTCTTCTGAATAGCCTTATTCCTTCTACATATTTTCAATAATAAGACATCCAAAACTGCATATGGTACTATAAGTGTTTTCATCTGCATTAAGGAGTACTAATGTCTAACTTTCTACTGGAAATGTCTCTTTCCGTGTGATCCAGTATTCCACCAATCTTCTTTTTGTTTTATGTTCCCTTTTATATTGCTTCTTACCTCTAGATCACGTGAAAGAACGCCTTCTAGACCATTTATCTGTGTGTTCTTGCTTCTGTTTGTCCCATTGGTGTGTACCCCCTTCCTGAACTTTTACTTCCCAAATGCACTGTTTTGCTTTGACTTTAAGCTGCCATTTTGAGAACATTCCTTTAATCTTACCAAATACATAGCCAACGTCCATCCTTTCTACAACTTCTCTTGTATCAGCCATACTGCAGTCACAACAGTAACATTTTTTATTAACTGATATTCTACAAAATCATGTGGAAAGAAAAAGTAAATATATCAAAATGAATAGCTGTATAGCATTACAGAGACTACAAACTCCAGTACTGAATTAAAATAATAACAAAATCCCAGCTCAGCTAAAACTCCCAAGAAATGTATTCCAACAGAAAAAAAAGAATGATTGAATTAACTTATTGAAAATACCCTAGCACTGTTACCTGACTTAACTATCTGGTAAGTCATTTTCACATCTCTAGGGACTTTGTTTATTTTGATGATCTGTGTATTGTCCAGCTAGTGTTTGTCCTACAGGGCCAACACCCAGCTTTCCAAATTATTTGCTACCTACAGTATGGAATTTGGTCAAATGATTTTTCTTAATTACCTGTGGGTCATGTTCTTAGCATTCTTAGCCCATTTCAAATGTAATATTCTAGGATCCCAGTCAAATAACTTTTAAGACTTCAAGTAGCATATTAAAGATTATTTCATTCTTTATTTATTTGTTTACTTTATTTAGTTATTTTTAGTACAAAAGACTGAACTACAGAGTAAAATTGCAGTCCACTTGTGAAAACTCCAAGTTTAAATAAAAAGAAATTGGATAACACTGTTGGAAACAAGCTGTTTAATGCAAAGACAAAGCTTTCAGGTAAAAAAAAAAACGTCATCAGTGTATAACAGTGAGAGCTCGAGTTTGTTGTTAATAAAATGACCAGAAGGCTCAAAGATAGAATTAATGAGCATAGGTCAGACACTAGAAGGGATATTGGTACAAATTCACTGGCCAAACATACAAATGAATGTGGCAACGACCATGTTTTTTGTTTTTATGGTGATAGATAAAATAATTAAAACTTTGAGAAAAGGGGATATTAACAACAAACTCGAGATTAAGGAGTATGACTGGATTTTAAGAATGAATGCTGACACTTTACCTGGTATAAATCAAACTGTTTTATTGAAACCTATATTAAAGTTTAAACAAATGTTTCTGCAATAATACAGTTTTACTTTAAATTTTTAATTGGTTGTTAATTGATTGATTAATAGGCTGTGTGTGATCAGTATTTAGATGGTTTATTTATTTTTAACCAGGGGAGTGAGCTGATCAGCAGACCCTTTTTAGCCATGACCTACAGCATATAAAATCACAAATAGTACAGGGAGATTTCAAAACAACTAGCAAAAGTCTCTTGTTATATACAAATAAGTCAGAATAATAGTTCAGTAAAATGATTGAACATTCAGCAAAGTTAGTTTCTTGTGTGCATTTGTTGAGACATTATAATAATACATAGCATTTTGCAACATAACAGCACAGTTTGGTAAGATACAAGAATATGATAACATCTTTACATAATAACTACACTTACACCCTATGTACAGTTAAATACTAATGTTCTTGTGATATAAATGTGGCTAAAAATTTAAAGAGTTATAAATGCAAGACTTTTTACCAGTTTTAGTAACCATCTAAAAATAGGTATCTATGTGCAGATTTGATTTGCAACCCTTGTAGTTTTTTTTTTCTGATTTCGGGTATCAGTAGGAAGCCAATTCTAGCTGGTAGGACCAAATTTTAAGAAAGCCATCATAACAAGGGCTAACTCAAAAAGGACCTGGTCAGTGACAGATCAATAATATTGATACATGTGAATCTGTGTCTGATTATGTGTTTATTATTCAGCTGCGAATAAACTAGACAGCATGAAATCTGAGTTTAATGTTAATATTATTCAGATGACTTTTGCTTTTGCACATGCTGACTTAGCATAATTTGTGCATGTTGATTTAGCATTGGCTATTATGTGGTCAATATTGCTTATGCTGTCATAAATACTTTTCTGTTTAAACTGTGCTAGACATTGCTGGATCTTATGGTATGATGATAGCGATCTTTATATGATTTCATGTAGTTCATCCAAAGCTACCAATAAAGTGCATGTAATTTATTTCTTCATAACAGTAAGGGGTATTCACAGTAAAAAAAATGGCTATAACTACTGGTGGGGGTGGGGGGTTATCTATTTTGAGAAACTATCTTATGCTCTTGTCACTTTTACCCACAAAAGACTTCTTCAGAAGAAGTCTTTTGTGGACGAAGCAACAATAAAGGTTTTTTTCGCTAACATAGTGCTTCATTTTGCTTGATACTGTTCCACCTGTCCAGCATATTTTGTGGATTTTTAGTGTGGTATTGGTTGCTGCTCCATCTTTTGAAAAATGTATTTTTGTTGGTACCTTATGCTCTTATCATCTGGTCATTTTTAAACAGTCTTTAATCTGACTTTGCATGACTAGGGCACATGTATGTTTGTGAATTAATTTGGCAAACTTTGGTGACTGTGTTTTTGTGAAGCAAATTTGAAATATGTGACTATGGTCATTATTATTGTGATTTTTTTTTTTTACACAGACACCTGAGAAGGCTGCAGTCAAAAGTGTAGCTATAATTGCTAGGTTTGGGGGATATCTGTGGGCAGAAATTACTGACTCTGCCTAGCTGATAAAATGAAAAAGTCATTAGTCTGTCTTTACAGGATTAATATTCATTTGTGTAAAGCAAATTGGAATACTTTACTCTGCTCATTTTTATCACAATCAGATATGTGATGCGTTCATAGTCAATAAATTGTCCATAATTTTTTAATATAGACATCTGTGAACTATAATGACAGCAGTCTGAGTTGGCCTTTTGTGATTGAAATAATCTGAAATAGATACTTTTGTCATTATTAGTTCATCCGTTTTGTTTCACTGATTACTGAAAAAAATCATAGGATCATAGGAAGTTACTAGGGTAATGACCCTAAGGCCTTTACAAGCCTAGCGGAATTCTACCCTCATTTCCATGATCAGCACCTATTGCCCCTGTCCAAGAGGGGCATAGGTAGAATCCCTGGGGTGAGTTTACAGTTACCCATCCAATCGTCCAGATTGCATATGAAGA
>NC_056735.1:806040347-806167847 GCF_019279795.1 Protopterus annectens | reverse complement strand
AGTCTCAGAGGGAGAATATTAAAGGAGGGGGGTGTGGGGGGCTCAGCTCACCACAAGGGGGGTGCAGGGGGGCAAAGCTCCCCTGCTAAAATGTTAATGTAGTGTTTTTTTTTTTTTAACACGCTTTAACGAAAGCGCTTTTTCGATAAAAGCGCTTTCATTAAAGTGTGTTCGGTTATTATGGATTCGGATGTTTGCTCATTCAAGAAAACATCCTAGATCCATATACATATATATATATATATATATATATATATATATGTGTATACATAGAAATATATATACATATATATATATATATATATATATATATATATATATATGTGTGTGTGTGTATGTATATATATATATATATATATATATATATATATATATATATATATATATATATATATATGTGTGTGTGTGTGTGTGTGTGTATGTATATATATATATATATATATATATATATATATATATATATATATGCACACACATACATACATACACAGAGACTCTTAAAAGTGTTGCCAGACATCCACTGATCATACTTGTACAGAGCGTCTGATACATAGGCTCACCAAGGCTTCATCAATGAATTTGCTTGACAGTATAAAAAAAATTCTAAATGTTCATCTGGACCCCTAAGTTAAAACACAGCCTATCCCAAATAGCAATGAATTTATCATGCATTACTAATTAAGTACACAGACACTGCACTCTTTAAGCTAACAATGAAATTAATAAATGTAACACGTCTTCTTCGGAACAAAACAAGGGATATGTAAGCCTGTGCCTGCAGTTTATTGGGATAAAACTCTGATTACAGCACAGGCAGCTTGAGTTCGACTATTAATTTGGGAGATGGATAGATGGTGCAGGGAGGGAAGGAAGATAGGAGTGCCTAATGCTCACCCTAAGAAAGAAGACTGGAGGCCTGCCATGGTGCAAAGAGCCCATGCTAGGAAGATGTGAGTGCGGCCACCCAAACCCTTGATGACACGTGGGGAGCATGCACAGACTATAGGACATAGGTGACCCTTGCAGTGAAGCAAGTGTTCTCATCACCACCAGGGGTAGGCTTAGGCCATAAAAATGGAGAAGTTCTTACAGCCAGGAGGCTAGTGAGAACACAAAACACCTTCATGGATTCCTGGATAATGGTACTACACAGACAGTGTATTTCTAATTGAGGGAAAGCTTGGTGGTTAGAAAACAAGGGGGAACAAATTATCAAAAATAAATAAACAAACAAATAAATAAAAGTAAGGAATATGTGAAGAATGCTAAATATGCAACAGATTACTGGAAAATTTTGACATTGCTTTGCTTCATGTTAAAGTAAATGAAGCAGGATATTCCACTATAAGGGAGATTCAGAGTAATATGGCTATAGTTATTCCCACTTCTTCCTTTTCTGAGGTAGGAAAGGAAAATGTATCGAGCAAGAACATACCTTAAGCTAAGCTAACTTCATGATTTAGGATAAGATAACAAGCTACAATACTGTCCGGGCATGTTTAACATTGCTGAATCTGCCAGTGACCAACTTTGTTGCAGAAAACGTATCCAGACCAGTCAACTTTTCAACTAACAATTGAATACATAAATAAAATTAATAAGCACTGTACAACAGCATAAAAGACTACATCAAATTTAAGTCACTCCTTTCCTCCATCTCTCCTCCTCTGAAAACTGATGACACCTAAGTCCCTTACAGTGTAATAAAAGGTCTATATTACAAGATCGATCTTTAGTTAATCGATTAACTAAAGATCGATCTTGTAATATCGAAAGCTAAAAACTTTGAATGGCCGATTTAATGCAGGGAAACACTTCCCTTGGCTGTTATGTGGATTATGCCCTTTTCTCCAGTTTGGAGCAATCTCAGAGTTGGTATATTTAGTTGGGGGGGGGGGTGAAAACCCCCACTTGAGCTGGGATTAAAAGTTTTTTTTCATGTGGCCAAGGGAAGTGTTTCCCTGCATTAAATCGGCCTTTTGAGGTTATTAGCTATCAATATTACAAGACTGATCTTTAGTTATTCGATTAACTAAAGTTTCGATCTTGTAATATAGACCCGTAATAAATTTGTAAGAAAAGATTAGCAGCTTATTCGTTTCATGGCCGTGAGACATAGAAACAGAGGTATAGTAGTAATAAAGGAGCAAATCCACGGTGACATCAGACAATTCACAAGAATATGAATTTGCATGATAGGGGTTACTTTTGTAATAGGTGACAGGTTACTTATCCATGTTATCTACTAGTAAAAGTTTCTCTTTGCATATACATATTATTTGAACTTTATAAGTTGTTCCTGCATGGCAATTTTATTTAAATATTAGAGCAATGACTGTAATAGTATAACTAGGTCCCAGAAGTCAGGCTTAAATATTACGAATGGGACAAGTAAAAATAGAGAGGGATTAATTACGTTACAGAAGAGCTCAGGAAGTTTTTGGAAATCAAAGCTAACAAAACTGCAGGAAAGGACAGAGGTTCTGTGCATGTGACTTCACCTCATCAGTTAAAATTTTTAGCTAGGAGGAGCAAACATAGGGGACTTAAGGAAAGCATACCATGTTTAAGTTACCCTACTATCAATGGCTTGGCTTACCCATCTCCAAGAATGCTTTCATTACTTCATATACATGTGCAAAAGGTAGGGAAAATGGAGTAAGATAGTAATGAAGACATTGTTTTTTTTTTACAGTAGCTGGGATTATCTACTCTTTCTTAAAATGAGTGACAGAGTGACAGATTAACATACTGTTTTAGGGTAGGGAGATTCATCTTCTTTCAGCTTTTCCCATCAGGGGTCGCCACAGCAGATCATCTGTTTCCATTTCTTCCTGTCCTCTGCATCATGCTCTGTCACACCAACCACATGCATGTCCTCTCTCATCACATCCGTAAACCTTATCTTAGGCTGTCCTCTTTTCCTGTTACCTGGTAGTTTCATCCTTAGCATCTTTTTCCCAATATACTCGGCATCCCTCCTCAGCACATGTCCAAACCAACGTAATCTTGCCTCTCTGGCTTTGTCTCCAAACCTTCCAACCTGGGCTGATCCTCTAATATACTTATTCCTAATCCTGTCCATCCTTGTCACACCTAGTGCAAATCTTAACATCTTTAATTCTGCCACATCCAGCTCTAACTCCTGCCTTTTTGTCAATGCCACTGTCTCCAACCCATATAACATAGCTGGTCTCACTACCCTCTTGTAGACCTTCCCTTTCACTCTTTCTGGTACTCGTCTGTCACAAATCACTCCTGACAGTCTTCTCCACCCACTCCATCCTGCCTGTACTCTCTTCTTCACCTCTCTTCCACACTCACCATTACTCCGAACTATTGATCCCAAGTATTTAAACTCATCCACCTTCACCACCTCTACTCCTTGCATCCTCACCATTCCTCTATCCTCCCTCTCATTCATACACATATATTCTGTCTTAGTCCTGCTGACCTTCATTCCTCTTCTCTCTAGAGCATATCTCCATCTCTCCAGGGTCTCCTCCACCTGTTCTCTACTCTCACTACAGATCACAATGTCATCTGCAAACATCATAGTCCACGGGGACTCCTGTCTGATCTCGTCTGTCAACCTGTCCATCACCATTGCAAATAAGAAAGGGCTCAGAGCTGATCCTTGATGTAATCCCACCTCCACTTTAAACATATCCGTCACTCCCACTACAGACCTCACCACTGTCACACTACCCTTGTATGTATCCTGTACCACTCTTACATACTTCTCTGACACTCCCGACTTCCTCATTACAGCAGCAAATTTAAGACTTTAAATTGAATAAAGCAGAAGGTCCAAATGATTTACTTGTGGAAGTATGCAAAGGCTTGGCCCATATGGTGATCACAGAACTGCTTGGATTTATATAACATTTTTACTGTGGGACATACAACAGCCACCTACATAGTGGAAGGTGTCACTTTAACCTAGGAAGGACATTAGGAATCAAGCAAGTTTCTATTCAATTTCATTCATGAAGGCTAATTATAAAAAATATATGAAGATGTGGGCAAATAGTCTTTTTTAGTTCCATTTTTGATACATTATGGCCATTCTGGTTTTGTTAAAAGATGCAACATATAAACTGCATCAGGATAGTGTTGGTGCTAATAGACAAGGACGGGGTCAATAGTATTTCTATGTTTATAGTAGGTTTTGAATCTGCAAAAGCATTTGATAGTCTGTTTAGCTTAGTTTATTTGAAGTTCTAGAGGAATATGTGACCCCTGCCTCCATTATAAATGGTCTCTGGGCAATATATTAAGGATCAAGTTTGAGCATTAAACCTCTTCTGGGATTTCCCTGACTTGTGGTCCCCATAAAGAAAATCTGCTCTCCATGATTGTTTTGTTGATTTTGGAACCCTTTACTTACAAAGCATGTTTATGTATCTGGTCACACCAATTAGGCATATATACCTCTTATTGTGAATCTATACATTGATATTTTAATAGCTCTCTCTAATCATACAACTGATGTAGTAAGAGGGATGTTGAATCTTTCTGAAAGCTTTTGGTACACTTTGCAGGTTTAATATAAATAAATTCAAGATTTGGTCACTTCTTATATGATGTGTTTTCAATCCTTTATGGAAAGAATGTATACCCAAAGACTGTATATTTTCTTACATCAAATATTTGGGAGTAGAAATAACATCTTCTGCTTGGCAAACCATGAAATGATTGATAAACTAAATACCATTATAAATGAAAATGTTCATATTTGGGCTAATAGAGGGTGTGCTATGGATCAGAAAATTCCCATAGCTAAAATGATATCAGTTCCTCATCTTCTTCATCATATGATTTCATCAATGCTATATCCATTATCAGAAGTAGGTAAATGGTGGGAGCAAGCAGTCTCTGCTGAACTACCATATCAAGGGTTAAATAATCAGCAATGGAAACATCTGAGTGATTGGAAGGTCTATAGTTTCCAGGTATAACTGCAGTCTGGCTACATCCATAACTTGAAAACCCTTCAAGAAGTAACTGTTTTAAAGGATGTTACTGCAGCTCATGATTCACATATTTATAATGGATTTTTAATTTCTTGGACACATGAAAATCAGTTACAGTTAATATCTAAGTTAAATTAATTTTACATTTAAAAATATTTTAAGAGACGTACGGAGATCTGTACAGGAGAACTCTTTTGAATTTCTAAAATTAAAGCTTTGTGAAACTTTGACGGGATACACTCAATGTAGTCATGCTGCTTAAATGCAGAGGACAACATATTTGGCACAAGAAGGGACCATATTGTGAGCAGTCAACCACAGAAGGTGTAATGGTAGTCTTTTTTGGGGTTTCTTTTTGTTTTGTTTTGTTTTTTATTGCGAGTTTCTTCTGTATATAGATGATTGGTTAGTATTTTCAAAAATTAAGGAGTAGTTGCTAAAATTGGAAAATGGCAGAGATTACTTGATATCTATGTCAATTTTATTAATTTAAAAAGTAAAGTTTGATAACTGGTTATAGAGGGCTGGGGCATGACCTTTTTCAGCCTCTTCCTAGGCCTCATGGCAATACAAAACAAAGCAAAGTACAGTAATCAATACAGGAATATATAAACAGGCACATTAGCACAATATTCACAAGTTAGACACATGGGAACACATTTGGCAAAGTTCTACACGTTTTATCACATAGAAAGAGAACTAATCAACTCTACAAGAGTATATGTCGCAGACAGCATCAGGAAATTATACACGTGCTGTAGTTCTTAACCATTGACTTAAAACTTGCACTCTATTTGTATTTATTGCTGGAATGTTCCTTTAGTTGTTTCTTGAATTATTTAAGGTCTAGGATGAACGTAATATGTAAAGGAAGGCTAATCCATGAGGAAGGAACCAGCGTGAAGAAATTTTTTTCACAGATATATAGGGAAAAGTTAGGCCTTATTAGCTTGGTGTCAGTGGTACTGTATAACGCATAGAAGAATTTGTAAACCATATGTCTGCTGGCCAGCGGTAGACAGTATATGTTGTTAAATAGCCTGAAGGTTAATGCATTCAGTAAGTAGGCTGAACTACTGGAAGCAGAGAACCACTTAGATTTGAATAAATTATTACAATGATGCTCTGTGGAACTAGCCACATGTATAAATTGCAGTAATTGTTTTCCATAGTTTGGAGAGTAGAGATGTTGTTATCTGACAAAGGTACAGTTAGAGGAAATGCATGTTCAAGCCTTGGTAGAAAAACAGCGTGGTGCATGGAGGACTGTGATTATGCACTAATACTGTGAAAAAGACAAACCACTTAAGCTCTTCTATAGCATGAGACCCAGTATTAACAATTTGTAAGCATCCCTGTTTCACTTGTTAAGATCAGGTATTGCACTAGGCAGTTAAACCTGCCAGTACTGGGCAGTAAACAGTGGCAGCTTCTCTCTAGAGGTACATTTCTTGGCATTCATAGCATGAACACATAATTAGCAATTATGACAAGACATCTGATCATAATCCTCTTTGTTAACAATGAGTAGAAACTTTTACTACCATTATGAGAGTGTCTAAAATGACTCCTAAAAGTACTTATAAAATTTACTAAAGGGAGTGACTTAATAAATAAATGCTCCCACAGTGGATTTATTGGAGCAACGTCTCTTGAAAGATGGCCTAGCTCATATTTCTCATTAGGACTTATACTATAATGACCATCATTTTTTTGTGATTACCCAGGAACCTTTGGGAAAAGGCAGAGGTTTATGGTAAACACAAATTCACTCCTACAGAGAGAATGTTAATATTATATGCCCCTTCTGTATTATCTTATTCCACTATGTTATGAGCTTTCACCTGGAGTAGTCTACACCATTTTTAGATCCCACTGGAATAACTAGTTTTCTTTCTGAAAGTTCTAATGGGTGACCATCTGAAGCAGTTTTAAGTGGCTGGTTTCACATTTTTCTTAAGTGTCCAAAGCTCAACAAAATTGGGAAGGTAGTTTTTTAAACATGTTCTACTTGGAATCATAAGGAAGAATGAAAAATACTTATTATCTTTTTTGGGGTCCCAAAAATGACTCCTTTGTCACAGACTTCATTTTGGGGGGGATCATTAACTACAGCTAAGAAATATATTCCCAGAAAAAGGAAAACAAGCTGATCCCTCTCAACAGTCCAAATGAAATATTCCATTGCTTCCTACAAGAGTATAGTTAGCAGAAGCCGAGTTTCTATGTATCCTGTAAGGGTATATTCATCTTCACAGGAGACTACTTAAACTTCTAAAGTGAAGTATATTTAGTGTTTTCAAAGTCTAATTTCTGACATCCTGGTAGAGCTACACACTCAAAACAAAGGCAGTAAGATGATATCTACAACCTCAAGTGATATGCAGAATATACATATGAAATGATCAGCATGGGGTGTACAGAGTTGGAAATATTAACGAGAATTTGCAAAATTCATGAAGAATGGGACATTTTCCATGTTTACATAAATACTGCAAAAATGGAGTGTGATATTTTCATTTTGTGGTGGTCTATGCATGTAGTGGGTGTTAGTAAAAATGACATTAAAACAAGGTGGGTAATATGAAGACATTTTGAAGTATAAATGCCTTTTTTGATAAAGCAGTTATTATATTTTGCTATATTTTTCAAAATTGCAATCATTTCATAAAAGCTGTGTGATCTACAGATGAACAAATAGTGTCATCTTGAAACATTAAGACACACACACCTAGATTTAATAAAATCCATGTAGGCATAGTGTACAGCCTACACTGAATGTTACTGTGTCCCTGTTCATGGTTCCCCCTCAGCAGCGCCAAGGTATATGTAAAGGTATAACAAAACTCCACACATCCGCATAGCTAAATGGTGCTGCTGAGGAAGAGCCACTGAGCACAGTTATTGAATCAATGTAGGGACTGTGGTGCTAACTGTGTCCGCAGATGACTAACACACTCCCTATACTGTCCAATTGTACTATAGCAATGTAATTTATTTTTTTTTTTTTTAAATCATGTTTGTGCAGCACGGCGCAGAGCACAGCAGTGCTAAGTGGTGCCAAGACACCTGCCAGACATCTAAAAATAGAAACCAAATATATTTAATTAGTCTGTAATGGTCAAGTTTAAGAGTAGCTGAATAGTTTGCGCGGCATGCTGTGGTGCTCAGCACTGCTTAAAAGTAGCTCAGAGGTATATGTAAAGGTATAACAAAAACCCACACATCCACATTGCTAAATGGTTAGAGTTATGGCCTCATGTGCCGCAGATGCAGGGTTTGAATACATAGAGAAGCAAGTTACCATTTTTGCTCGAAATAAAAATTATGCAAATTATTTTTAAATACTGGCCTGCTGCACCCATCTAAGCTCTGCTAAGACCTGCTAATACCTGCTAAGCACTGCATAAACAAATAACAGCGGCTGTTTATGCACTGCTTGCCATTGCTTCACTAGTTTGCACACTGCTAAGCATATAGGTTTTAGCACTGCTCAGCTGAGATGTACTGGTTTGCCCATTGCTAAGCGACATGCCAAATTTGTGAATATTTCCCAATGGTGTATAAGGGCAGAAAAACAGGCTATATTGAGCCCAATAGGTAGAAGTACAGCATAATCCACTGGGGTTCTGTCTCTGAAGGATACATTGGAAGGTGTTGGAGAGGGTTCACATTTTCAGGTACAGCAGTGGGGCATTCAGGAGTCCAGGGTCATGGTTGAACTCCTTGTCAAAAATCATGAGAGCTGACTGATGCAGGGAGGTTACCAGGGCTCAGAGTGTGAAGCGGGGGCCTGGGACCGGCTGGCAAGGGACCTCACCAGTGCAAGTTGCATCCCCCACACAGGTGACCAGTGTTGTCACCACCATGATGACCTGAAAAGATGGAAGGGGGCTCTCTTGGACACCTGGGTCCAAGAATTCCAGGCTGCGAATGTCCCACATGTATGTAAGTACCATTACCTGTGTTTCACCTATATCTAATCTTGAATGTCTGCTAAACTGGTATGCATAATGGTGAGCTTCTCTCCCAACAGCTGCAGAGGAGAGGGCACTCAACATCAAGGCACATGCTGGGCGCTTGGCCTGGTTGCATGTGAGTGTGGGTAGTACAGAATTAGTTTGCTATCTATAGTCAAATAAACAAGAAAGAGTAAAACATTAACTGTGATTAGGTATATACAGTAAACATTGTATTGCAATGAATGTAGACTTACACCTATACTGCAAGAAGTGCATACTATCAACTGTAGTGCTATAAGCATGGAAGACTACAGCATTAGCCATAATAAAGTATATGCAATAAAGTCTGTAGTGCAATAACTGTGGAAGTACAGCTGTATTGTAACACCTGCATAATGACAAGTGTTGTGCAATAAAAACATGGAATTATACCAGTAACTGATAGAAGGTTTCTCTAATAAAGTCTATTGTGCTATGACTGTGAATGTATGACTGTTTTGCAAAAGAATCAATTATTAAAACTGTTCTGCAATAAAAACATGAAATAATATCAGTACCTGCAGGAAGGTATATCTACTAAAGTCTGTTGTGCAATAGGGCTGTGTTTCAAGAAATCAATTATTACAACTGTTCTGCAATAGAAACATGAAATAATATCAGTATCTGCATGAAGGTATATCTACTAAAGTCTGTTGTGCAATAAGTGTAGGTTCAGAGTTGTTTTCTAAGAAATGAATTATGACAACTGGTCTGCAATGATACATGGACCAATAGCAATAACACCAAGGTAAATCGTATACAACAGAATTGTCTTGTTTCCACCATTGCTTGTCAGCTACAAGCATTCAGGCTTTGAGGTATAGTGCTGCAGTCAGGTATAACAGTGTACTAGTTGTAGATTGCAAATAATAACCCATAATTGGATATTGTTTGTTGACTTCTTGTATACTTTATCTAGTATCTCTGTCATGCTTAAATGCCATGCATGTATGTCCAGCTGTCACTGCATTCAAGTATAAAACTGTACCACTATTAGCAGGTAATATTTTGGTGCCAGGTGAGCTCTAGGCAAACATCAGTCAGTAATCAACAGTGACTCAGTACTCAGTTTGCTAAATGCTGTAGATGAAGTACATTTTTTCCACACACAGACCAGGGTCTGAATCCAGTGCTATGAAGATCTAAATATTTAAGTATCAGTCACATAATGTTTACAGATATTCTCTCCACAGGAACTACAGGTAAATGGGTGAAGTATCCCATATTATGAGTACATTATTCTGTGTTTACATGTCACAGACTGTTACAATCATTACCAGGAATGTGAAAATGCAATATAAAATACAGGCAATAAGTGTAATAATAATAAAAGAAAATAAATACAATGTGTAAACTTTGGTATGACTGCATGTCTGGAGTGTGTGGTAAAGATTGCTGCAGTCAATTGGTACATTTGATGCAGATATCCTCTGCAGTCACTGCTATTGGGATCTATCCCCATGCCTGCCAAGCAAAGCATGATAGTTATTTACTGTCTGTACTGTATGTATACATCTCTCAAGTGTCATGCTGTCATGGAATGTAGTTAGTATTGCATAATCCCTCTGTCACAGATATATCATCGACATGATTATTTAAATAGCAAAGTAATGCTACATCAGACCACAGTACACCTTGGTAGTTATATAGGTATGCCTGATGTGCACGTGCTGTGGGTAGTTGTGTACCTGCAGTTGTTACTGCTTGGCCCATACTGCTCCAAGTGCATAGCCTGAGAGTATGTACATGTTACAGCAGCTATAGGGCACTTTTACACATAAATAAAGGCTAGACCTGTAGAGTAGATAGCAGTATTGTTGTCAACTATATAGCCTATAATGGTATTAATGGACTGTACTTCTCTCTCTCCCCTCCACTTATCTCCAAATATTTATTATTGTTATGCATTGGTTATGGTTTACTATTAACATATGTTGTTCCATAAACTTTATTTTAGGGAATGTAATTTATTATTGTTATGTATTACAATGGTTGCATATTAACATATCTTGTTGAATTGCCTATTATGTTGGCCTTATGCTGTAACTGTTACTGACTGTTCTGTTATTTATTGTTGTGTTTCACATAATATGCAGTGAAATGTAATGGGGTTATCTGCAATGTTCTGGCATGCTGTTTTTACTAACTTGCTCACAACTAACCTAAATGTATTGCTTTACCTCCATAATCACAGCATGTCAGGGTAGGCTGGTTCCTGCTGCTCTGCCTACCCTACCCTACCTCAGCCGGCTGTGGCACCAGGTCCCAGCACATTTGGGACACAAGCCGGTGTTGCCTCCTCCGCTGATCCTGCACTACCTTTGGGTGGAGCTGCCTCAGGGGATGGGTCCCATTCCCCCTGGGA
The DNA here is from genome assembly GCF_019279795.1 of Protopterus annectens. NCBI lineage: Eukaryota > Metazoa > Chordata > Ceratodontiformes > Protopteridae > Protopterus > Protopterus annectens. Next base: position 806,156,505 of record NC_056735.1, on the reverse strand, counting down.
GCAGCAGTGGAGGGGCAGTAGTCACCCAGGATTTACTACCGGCCATAGTGCACAGAATTGTTCACAGGAGCTATGAATGTTACCTGCACTGGATTGAGGACAGACTGGACAACCTGGTGGGGCCAGCTGGCCCTTGCACCCAGTTTCCAGCACAGCCACTTTCAGGGCGGTGAAGAAGCAGTGTTTACTGCCCATGGGTGGGGACATCAGTCATGCTGCTGCCATCTATAGGCACATGCACTTTGGATTCCACAACACCCTCCCCATCCAAGGTGTTTATCCCCCTCATGTGTCACACACCATTCCCTGTCTGCTATCTTGTCTGTCTTGTCTATCTGCAATTGCATCCTCTCCTACCCAACTTACTCCTCACAAATACCTATATCCCTTCCCCAACATTCTACTCTCTCCTTATAAAAACAGAAAAAAAGGGCACATGTCCCACAAAAAAAAATCGCCCCATACATACCTCTCCATTTTGTACATGTCCACTGGACACAACTAATTTGGTCCAATTGGCTTGATGACACATTTCTGTAATCCTCACCCCTCTCTCTGGGGTTTGAATGTACAAATTCATCCACAAAATATGTTAAACTACACAGCTGTTGCTGTACAAGAAATGGAAAGCTATAGTTCTTCCCTAAAACTGTCTCGTGCATCCCTACCTGCCTTTCACTATGTTTTCCCCTGCTTGTCCCCATTTCACCACTGTCCATCACCCCTTTTTTCTTTTTTTTTTAAATTTTTTAGTGCGTGTTTGCAGGGCTCTAAGCAGAGTGCAGCAATGTGGTACATCATGCAGCACTGTGCAAACCCGCCTAAATAAGCTTTAATGTGCTTTAAAGATCCTATGTGTTTCTCACAGTGTTAGGCACATGTATAAAATAATCAACCCTGTCACATTTTGAACCCAAGTCCTGATTAACTACAGGCTAGTACACTAACCCACTACGTCACACAAATCTTAATTAAAGCAGGTGTTTCCAGCAATGCTGATTGCCATTGAAAGTTTGAAATCAAACCTAATGGGACAAATGTGAGTATACCTGGGAACCTGATGCAAAAATACACCAGTAGACAGCCAAATAAATAATAACGGCTGTATGTGAGGCCTGGCATAGCAGGTAAATGTTCCCTTTTACCTGCAACATCTTCAAACACACCTGCTAAGGCATCAATGGCACAGTACATATATTCAAATGGGACCCTGCTGCACAACAACTGCCTTTGAAAGCCATGCACATACTGATGGATGCAGACAACACATGTCACAGCCTGTATGTCAGCACATATATCTGGCAAATACACTTGCTCCTGCACTGACTCAATAGGGCAGTCTGTTAAATGTGTTGCATATTGAGCATTTTGCCACACACAGTCCGGGGTTCGAATCCAGTGTGTTGCACTTCAATTACATTGTTGTGAACACATCAAGTAATGACTGAGTCATGCAATTTTAATCCAAATAGGTTACTGCTACTGAATTATCAGCTACCCAGTTTTGAGAGCCTCAGACCTACAGGTAGGGACACACAATGCACATATTCATATAGCCTAAGTATATGTCGCCTACTACTCTGCTATTGGCACTGTTGCATAACAGGTGTTCCTTAAGCACATGCCTCATTTGGACTGTAATGGGTACCTTACCTGGGCACTGCTGTAATGACATGGATGACACAGTTGCTACAGTTACATGTACAGCTTGCAGGCCTCCATACTGTGCATACTTCCCCCAATGTGTCCCAAGCTACAGCAGCTGCAGCCTGCAGTATACATGACTGCATGTTATGGTAGCTGCTACAGACCGACCATACCTCCCAAGCCCTATAAGAAGGGATCCAGACACAACCATACACAATGAGAGGCGGCAAAGGCTCAGCAATAGGTACATGTTTCACAGTTTGCCCTTACAAAGATAGTAAGATGATAGAATAGCAGCTACTGCATTAGCATGCATATTCTGATGGATATGAAATGTGGCATTCACATGTCTCTCTCCCCTTTCTGACCGCAATCCACAATAATTGCCAGTGAACTGCCAGATGACCACAACGTCATGGGAAACTGACCAAACATATGAGGCAAAACTGTGGACATACTTCATACATCTCTAGAGTGGACTGTATTTGTACTTACTCTCTGCAATGTTGTAGTCTCCACACCTCAGTAATGTCCATTTCAAAAACTGAAAAAGGGGCCAAGGCCTACATGAACACCTTATATATTGCACTGTGGTGCCATGTCATTGACTAATGATAGTGTAATTCAGCTGTTTTGAATGCAATTAGCAATTCCGAGCCACATATTTGTGCAGAGTCAATTACCTTTAATGAGAATTACCTACAAAATGCAAGCAACTGCTTATGGGAAACAGGTATGTATGTGGTTTTACTCACACAGACAGCATATGTGAAAAGCATTTGCAGAGGAATGCTTCAAAAAAGGAATACATCACTCTGTCAAGTATGTACTACATTTCCCTATAACACAGGATACAGACAGGAGGATGGAGGTATGGGGAATAGGGATTAAAACAGTAGGCTTGTATTAGAGCTACGATAATGACATGTTAGTGATACTCTGCTGTCCAGCACCTACAGGCATGCCTCTCAATTATCCCTGCTTTGAATCACATCCATCCCTCCTACAACGGTTGGTTGTTGTAGTAAAAATAGTGGATTACACGTAAGACATAGTGACACTAAGTAAGGGTGTACACTCCTGTAACATCAAATGATGTACTGTAATTTACCTCCTCTCAGTCTGTCAATGTCACACATAAATAATACTAACATTGTAAAAGTGTCCCTGAATGACCCTGATGTACTCTGGCTATCTCACTGTTTTGTAGACATTCATCCCTGTCTGGTTGAGAGCTATGCCTAACATACCTCTCAACCTCCTACAGTAAGAAATCAGGACAACCCTATATTTAATGGGGAAACAAAGGTCCAAACTCAGTGACAGAATATGCGTATTGGCCATACAAAGTAAGAATGTGAATAGAGTAACAGATATTACTGTAGCATAAGTGTTGTCTGAGGGATCTGATGGGTGACAGATTCTGTGTCAATTTTATCACAGCAACCATCAATCAGTGGACAATCATTTGCCAGACATTCACAATTTAGTGCAAGAAGGACCACATCTATGAGGCAAACCTCATGACATTCTACAAAACATCTGCATAGTTGAGAGGTATGATGCTTACAAGAGAACATATACTACAGCAGGTTTGCATTACTGTCTGTCACTGTGGCACACTGATGTTGCTGGACTGTCTCCATATAGCTGTTGGAATATCACACTGATATTTGCCTGACAATGGCCTTATGACATATTACTGGAGATTTGCCTGTAGGGGATACACCGCAGTACCCTGCACTGATTGGTGTAGAGACATACAGCAAAATCTGTCTCAGCACAAAGGGACATTACCCAGTATTGTTACTATCTTGGTGATAGCCACACATGTAGTGTATTGCCAAAGTGTGGAGTATGACGTGTGAGGGAGTAGTGGATAGTGCAGGCCATTATGCATGTATAGGATCTGTACATAGTGGACATCCATATATCTGGTCCTGTAATGTGTTCCCGTCTTGTTGTCCAGCAAGAGCGATGTACATGCACGATGGAGACATCCTCCATTTTCATCTGCAGAGAATGACACTATACTAGATGCCTTCAGACTCAAACTTCACATCCTGCTGTCAAGAGATCACCACAATCATGAACAGCAGGGAGCATTGTGGGCTGACCTTGTAAGGGATGTTAATCATATTGGCCAACAGGACAGGACCTATGAGCAGGTCCAATACCGGGCCACAGATATGGTCAATGCCATACATCAAAGGGCAACTGCTGTTGCCAGAGATAGTGCTGCCACTGCCGGAGAGCCTGCAACAGAACAACCACTCTCAGCCACAGAGGAATTCCTGGAGAACCTAGGATCAACCAACAGCTTCCAGCCAACTATTATGCCATACATCTTGGAGGTGGGTGCCGCAATGTCCACATCAGAGGAGAGTCCAGGTAAGCTTACTGTTTTCACCAGTATAATACATTAGCAGTCACTGTAGCAGGCTCTACAGACCAGTACATGGGTGTGGGATGGCTCGTTCTATAGGACTGCAGGATTGCAGCCTCCCACCTGTAAAAAGAATAAAATAAATTCCCCCCACTGTACAAAATAAAAAATAAAATTAAAAAAAACTTCATGAGTAGTCCCGGAACTCCACACATGTGTGTTTAGTTCTTGATTGCTGTGTTAGCAGACCAGAACCACACACACATGCATGCTTCACTCCTGAACAAGGCAGACCAGAACCATACACTAAGACTTGAACTTAGTATCTTGGGCCCAAGTGATAAGAGCCTGAATTTCCTACCCTCCACCATTGGTAAAATATTTGCAGATTTTTACCTCATATTTGTTCTGTTCCTCATAAAATCTGTGGCTTCTGCATTTTTGTTACATAGCACAGCCAGTAGTGCAGTGTGCCAGTGGTAGCATTACTGCCTAACAGGTACAGGTTGTCTGGTTTGATTCTTGGTAGGGGTGCCTTCTGTATGGAGTCTGCATGTCCTTTCTGTTGGTTTGCTGTGGTGTTCTCAATGGATATTTGCCCATATTTTTTGGACTGTATTACCCCATTATTGGCTTTGTCCAGGTTTTTGTGCCAAGGTTGAGAGCTATGGTGATAACTGAGCTCACTGAATATGTTTGTAGGTTTTATCCCCCCATTATTGGCTTTGGTCAGGTGGTTTGTGCTAAGATGTTGACAGCTATAGTGAGAACTGAATTCATTAAATGGCAGCCATTTAAGTTTCAGTCTTCCTTTCTTTCATAAAATAGATAATTTGGCATAGTGGTATGTTGCCCACACTGTTTTGCACAGGGTCCTGGGTTCAATACTTGGCAGTGAAATGTATGGTGGTAACACAGCATTTTATTCTAACAACTTTCCAACATTATACAAGCAATGTTTAAAATGTGTCCCTATTTTTTAGTCTTTTGCCCCCCCCCCCCTAAATTTTGGATTTTTCCAGATTTCTTGTGCTGCAAAGTTCAGAGATGCAGCTGAGTGCCAAGTAGATTTTACAAGAAGCTGAGAGCTGCAGGGGAACAAAAGTTTAGTGCTGCTTATGCCAAGTCTGCTTTCATTGTTAATAGCATAATGGGTAGTATACTTGCGTTTGATACAGGAGGCTGTGGGTTCTACTCCCACAGGAGGTAGATGCATTGCTCGCACTGTATTGTAAAGGGGGTAGATGCTGCAGGTCTTTTTGGTGAAGATACCTAGTAACTATGAACCTGTTATCAGTTTGCCATCCATTTCCTATTGCAATATTACTAGCTTATCATTTTTAATGCAACTTAGGCAATTTATTCCTCGAGGGCAATAGGCACTTTATTTGTAGATGAAACAATGAAATATAAAGTTGTTTGCAAACAGCAACCTCTTCATTAGTTACAGATATTATTAGTGTGGAATTATTTAGATGACTTTTACATCTTCAGAAATTGTGCATATTTACTGATACTGGTGGACTGTAGAAGTTTGAGTAGACTTTTATGATACAATTGTTCTGAATTGGGCAGTTTTGTCATTATTGGTGCATGCATTTTGTTTCATTGTTTACTGGAAAATTTTTCTGAATTGGGCAATTTTGTCATTACTGGTGCATGCATTTTGTTTCACTGTTTACTGAAAAAATGTTCAAAACAAATTTAAAACGTCCTCTAACAACTGTACTATACTGTATAAGGAATATAACTTAATACAATCAGGAAGGTGTATCAAAGACCACATGTATGTTTCATGTGCAAGGGGCCTATGATCTGAAAACAGCCCAAAGTTAATCTTTATCTGCCACTGGCAAAATGTATTTTCTTTGAATGTGGGATTCAGTGCTGTTTCAATGAATGTGAGTTTCAAGGGCAGAGAAGTTTTAATGCTGTCTGTTTTCATTGTGAGATTGCATTGCTTTATTTAGCAGATGTCTTAGTGTATGCACTGTAAAATGCAAAATAAAACTTGCAAATGAAGTCCAAATCATCGCAGAAGTAAAGCAATATACACATTAGTGTTTATGGTAAATGGGGTGAAATAGCCAAGTAATGGTTCATTGGAATGGCTGTAAAGGGGGGGCTCCATTCGGCCATGATTTTGTGAGGGGAAAGGGTGGCAAACTCAAAGACAGCCCCGGCTGAACTATACCTCTCAACTGTCCAGATTTTCACAGAATGAATAGATTTTTGCTTCTTATTTTTGTTTTGTGCCTCATAAAATGTGTGGTTTCTGGCAAATAATTTAGGAATTAAGTCACTAAATAATGATAGACACTGAGTTTCAGACTTCATAACCTTCAGAAAAATGCATGCTAAAGCAAGACCTGTTATTCTATCAATTGCCTCAGTTTATACAACAATTTATAGTACTGTTTATATGTTCCCCCAGTATATGTGGCCTTGTCCAGATTTCCTGCATTAACAGGTTGAGAGGTACGTGCAAATAAATTGCTTTATAGAATTAGGCATATCCAAACCTCTTAACTGTCCCCAATTTTGGCTCAAAATGTTGCTCTTCCCCTAATAATCCTGCCACAAAATGGCAATTTTGGAAGAAAATGTGGAGGGCTTACAATTAAGAAATAACTGTAATAATCAGAGTTATAGATTACTTTTATTTCGGAAATGCATGTAGGTTCTTTTATTTTGTCAGCTGCTCAAGTTAGCAGTACTAATATTAAAAAAATGTCCCTTCTTTGACAGTTTCCCAGCTGTATTGTGTGGCTATTTTATATTTTTGCATCACATTTTTGGTCCATTTTTCATAAAATTGTGGGGTTTTTTGGCAAGTTAGTGGCAAATCATTAAAGACTGAAGTTAGAAAATAATGACAGACATCTGAGTTTCAGATTTCATACCTTTCAGAAAATTCATACTAATGCAAGACCTACTATTCTATTATCTTTCTAAGTTTATAAGAGCAATATTTAAACTTATTTTGGGGCCTTTGTCCCACTTCTATGTATAGCTCTGTCCATATTTCTTGTTCTGAGGTTGAGAGGTATGATAAATGTGTCAGGCCCATCACAGTCAGCCAGAGACATTTCAAATTGTGACATACTTGTACCCCACTCCCCCATGTAGTGACTCTGGATGTGTCCAAGCAAGGCAAGGAGCAGTTATGCAGTGCAAATGTGCAGAGTATCCCCCCATCCAAGATAGACACAATTGCTACTTTTATTCTGTCCTTGATTTTGCAGAATGTTCTGGTTTCTGTCATATTTTTATACTGCTGATTTATGCTTATTATTACTCAGAAAGTGCATTTTGCTCTGTGTTTAAGTAGCAATGCTTTAATGACAGTCAGGTAAGCTTGTCTGAGATTGTAAGATGCAAGTAAGCTTTAATAAGCATACTGTTAAAGAAATGACAACATTGAAAGCCATTCTGTTGTTGCCATGCAGAGAATACTTACATAACTAGATAATGTATAAGCCTTGGGTATTGAAATGCATATGCCAGTATTTGTAATACAGGACAGGATTACATTAGTTTAAGAAGCTCATTACATTTGTTGGAGAATTGCAGTCATTTTTGCAGGGTTTACCTGCAAACCAAACAGAATGCCAATCTATCGTGTGTGGTCCATTACCTGTACACTAATCCTTTAAGCAATGTATCTTGAGCTTGTTTCTTGTTTGCTTTTCATTTTTTACTTTTACTTTTACTATAGTTTGTCAGGCAGCAGGTCTTTTTTGGATAAGAAACATTTTTACAAGTGGGGGTATCACAGAGATTGCTACTTTCAGCATGTTACTTGGTACTTTAATAAAGCTGAATATAAATTATAATTAGAACTGCAGTGCAAGAAGTTGTTTGAGTTGAGTGCTGCTTGTTTTTCCTTATACTTGATTTTAACTGGCATTCCAGTAATGTATTTAAAAAGGAATTTATTTTTTCATGCCTCACAACCTTTTTGTTTCCATCTAGATATTAAGTAAGCTGTCATGCAGCCAATGCATTGAAATATTTTTTTTCTTCTACACTTCATTTTGTCTTGATTGGATTCTAATAATGACGGTTTGGCACCCAGGGCAGCGTATTTAATTAAAGTTGCAATTTTTGTGGTTATGAATGTAGCTCCTCCCCTTTCTAGTTGGCCACACCCCTCCCAATGACCCCACCCATTCACTTGTCTCCTGCAGCCCCCCTTTGATTTGAAGTCACCAGCCACCATTGGTCTATCTACACTGGAGGGGGTGGCTTTTACCCACAGTTGGCACACATACTCAGAATGTCAACAATATAGCCAGTATCACATTAGCTACTATACATGTGGATATGCACAACATATTACCTTGTAACACTGCAACATTTGGTGTTGTTGACAATACCTCTCCCTCACCTTTTCATATGTCCATCAGATGTGGCTTGAGTTCATGGTCCTGTACCTGGTAATTGTGATACTGTTGTTTACAACTCATCTATAACTTATGAATGTTAAGAGCTGGCAATTTGCCTAATGCACAACTGTTTTGCTTAGCCAGAGTAGAATAATTGCATGTTCCATTTCAGAGCAGCTAACTATAGTGCATAGCCTAGGAAATTACAGGTGTGTATTTGTACAAATATTAACATGTTTCCACTTATAGTTATGAGCAACTATGCAGCCTGCTATACATGAGGCAATTCCTCCAAGATGCCCATTCAAACACAATAGGGAGAAGGTACATACCTGAGGCAGTGCTACTATAACTGGCATATCATTATCAAGATAGGTGTACTGAGTTATGTGTATTTATGTCACATACACTATCATATTGCATACCTCACAAGTGTATTGTACTGGCAATGTTATCTGGATGTAGGTGACATGCATGTTATACATGGCCTGAGTTGTCTGTGTATATTGTTGTGAGTTTGTGTGTTGAGCACTGGATCAGAGATTAGAAGATGTGGGACATGTAATTTAGTTGTGGATCCTCATATGTATGAGTCTGTGCGGATTACCATAATAATAGTGCAGGTAGTAATGTACTGCTTTTGTCTTGCTTCTCACAGGTGAACAGGGGGGGTTGGAGCCTGTCTCCCTGACAACCTGATGTCAGTGTCTCATCGAACTCTGATAATGATGGTGGCCATAGTGAGGCACAGGTGGGGTTGTTGGTGGCTGAATATGTCCCAGATGTTGGCATCCTTCTTCTATCTCCATTGTCCCTGCACACAGTCAGTATGCCCACACATACTTAGTCACCAGAGGCCACAGATATTGGACAGTCAGAGAGTGGTGACATAGTACAGGCCAGTGTGAGTTTGGACAATGACCATAGCCAGAGAACTGGTGAGGTCCCACACAGGCAGATTGACCGAGGTGCTCAAAGGAGGACTGCTGCCCATCCACCTCCTATTGCAGGTGTCACATTGTGGGTCACTCACCACATGTTTGTGGCTGTCATGGAGGCACAGGCACAATCTGAATGCAACACCAGATAGATGCTTAGGGTTATGGATGCAGCACAGTCCAACATCCATGACTGCCTCCACCACATTGGTGATGCCACAGAACATTGGGATGAGACAGTGTCTGCCTTTGAATGCACGTTGTCTGTGCTGGAACATGTGATTGGAGTTGGGTGTTGGACACATGGATGTAGGCCAGCAACACCATCTACTGGGAGTCCATGTGGCAGTGCACACTCAGTGTGCTGTCTATACCACCATGTGGCAGGCTATAGATATGTGGTCCTGGGCAGTAATATGGATGACACAGATCCAGCAGACAGCAGTCACCGTCCATTACTAGGACCACATCTGACCTTGGGCATGATGCTGCCTGTGCTACTCCTGGTGAAGCCAGTTCCCATATTCATGGCCGGAAATGGTGAACTGTCCACTTTACCATGTATGTTCTACAGATGTCCACCATACACAAGTGTGGGGCTATCACTGGGCTTGACTGTGTACATGCACGCACTCCAACACCACTGTCACATGCAGGTCACCTACAGACACACACAGCACTTCTCCATGGCCCATGTAACCAGCACTCCTTCCTGACTCACACACATTCTGTCAATTGTTTGGCACAGCCTAGGCATCTAGCACCCCCACACCACTCCCTGTGCACATGATGATATCTGTGACACATCCCTGCCATCCATGCCATCGATGCAGGGACCTGCATATATGTGTCTGATGCACATAGTGACTATATAACTTTACATGTGTTTGTGTAGTGCAGTAGTGTTATGCCATGGCAGTTGTTGTGGGCTGTGACAGGTGCTGTATGCTAACATGTGTCAAGACTACATATCAAACATTGTGTATCTTTGCTGTCTGATGGTACACTGGCAGTAGTGTTACAGATTGACAGGTGCATTAAGGACCTGTGTAAGTTTTTGTCCCAGGAGTCTAAGCAGTTCAACTATGGACACATGGCGGCAATACAGTAGGACAGGATGTCAAGGCAGCACAGCAAAGATATGACATCAGCAAGGTATGCCAGTATACATACATGGCTCCCTAGATGTGTATGTGTAGAACAGTAAGTCAGGGACAATGGGCGCAGTCACCGTTAGCATGCTTTCATACTCTGTGACATACTCTACTACCCTTGATACATGTCACCATGGTATTCTGCATGTACACCTTTAGATGGTGACGGACATCAAGTATGCTTATGTAGAAGAGGGCAATTTAGGGCCAGCGGCTAGAGCCATAAAATGTATAACCAATGCACACAGGCATGTCTCTAGTGCTGCAAGGGGACCTATTTACACACACACATTGGATGCTGTGAGATTAGACCCCCTACCTGTCTAGTATTATACACTATAGCTCGTAGTACTTATTGCAAGTGCCATGCTGTTTATCTGATATTACAATGTCAGTCAGTGCCCTTAAGATGGATGACATCAGCAGGCCTTGTAACAGAGGCCAGTCTTGAGGCCAGCAGCTAATCAGTGGGCATAAAATGCATAACCATTGCACAGAGATAGCCCATACGGGCTTATCTGAAGTTTTGCATGGGGATATAGTTACACATACACACACACACACACACACACACACACACATTGGATGCTATGAAATTAGAGCCCCTATCTGTCTAGTCATACACACTATAGCTTGCAGTACTTATTGCATGCACCACAGAATTTACCTGCTATTAGACTGTCAGCCAGTGCTCTAAGGGTGGTTGACATCCGCAGGCCTTGTAGAGGAGGGAATGCAGAGGCCAGCAGCCACTCACAGGGCCATAAACTGCATACCATTGCATGGAGACAGCTCATATGGGCATGTCCATAGTGCTGAGAGGGGATATACTGATACACACACACACAGTTGGAAGATGTGAGGTTAGAACTCCTACCTATATAGTATTACACACTACAGCTCACAGTATCTATCATATGTGCCAAAGGTTATGACTGTTGCATATGTTGATGCAGGCACAGTACTTGTGGAGTATGCAAAATGGCTGTGTGTTAGCATGCGTGGCCTGCAGAGTGATACTGCTTGGTACTGTTATTGTATCTAGTGTCCTAGGGGTGGGATACCTGGTAATATCCCTGCTATGTGAGTACACTTACCAGTCTGTCCATATGTGTCTGTTTGCAGTTTGATAGGCAGACATGTGGCCAGGGACAATATGGCCTGTCCAAGGAATGTGTTGTACATTACACCACCTGCATACCTATGTCTGTCTGCAGAGTGACAACCCACAGGCCCAGGGGTCTGTGGGTGAGTGGATTATATACTGTTGCGGCCTTGGTCTGGTGCCACTGGACAATTGTTGTGATGTGTATATGCAGATAACCCCAGCATTCAGAGATATGTGGGAACATTCGTACATCCCTACCCATATCTATATCAGTGTGCATAACAGGATTGTCTCCGTAAATGGCATTATATGTGTCAGTAATGTAAATGTGTTATGCAGAAGTATATAGCAAATCTATGTATCATTGTACTTTATATAGCTATATATGCATTTTATCATATATCTATGTCCCACATACTGATAGAGACACTAATCAAGTGTAAGGGGATAGGGAGAGACAGATATGTATAAGTAGCTAGCAGCAAATCAGTAAAGACTGAATTAGATAAATGACAGACATCAGGAGAGTCATGCTAATGCAGGACCTGTTATTCTATCAAAAGTCTACATTTGTAGGAGCAAATATTTAAAACCTATCCCAAGTTGTAGGCCTTGGTTACTTTATTTGGCCAGATTTCCTGCTGTAATAGGTTGAGAGATATCATGTGAAAAAGATACATGGTGAAACACCACACACAGTGTGACATTCTGCATACCTCTTGCTGTACATGTTTTTGCAGAATGTCCAGCATTTCACCCCATATATCTGCTGTGTTCCTCATACATTTGTGGTTTCCCGGTGCTATACTGTACATTGGTCACTGACTTGTTGTACCTACTCACACATTTAATTGATGGCCTTTACATCCTGCAGCTAATCTGACCTGTTGTAGCCCACCTGCTAGGTAACTCAGAGCATGTATAATGTCTATCTGTAGGTATGGCTCTTTGTGCCCCCATTCACTCTGGCTTTGTCCAGCTTTCTTACAGTAAAAGATTGAGGTGTTATAGCAGTCTGTGGGACTACCACCATATGAATACCTCATATGCAAAAATGCTGGATGCGACCAGCTTCAAACCATCAGTACCATCACACATGCTACTGTCCTTGGCCCACTGAGCCACACCAGCCACCAGACAGAGAGGTTTCCTTCCTCACACTATCAACAAGATAGAGGAATTGTCTGGTCTGCTGGCATATCATTGTAGACTTACTTTACAGCAGTTGTATGGCAACACTGATTTGTTTGGGGTGGGGGATGACCAGTCTATGCTCTGGTGGCATCGACAGTCATGAGACTCTCCTGTGACCCCACTGTTTGGCATCTCCCTGGAATACCGTTATGGAGTTTCCAGCCATGTGGTCTAGTGGCTATTATGAGGCACAAACTAGTGAACAGAGTACCTGTTGTCCCAAGTGGCTGTTAGAGCTGTACAAGTAGCCCAGTAGCTCACTACTGATCTCAGCAAATAGCCCAGTAGCACACTATATATAGCCCACTATATTCCCTTACATACATGCAGCAGGTCCATACATATACCATATTATAGTACTCCTTACAAGAGGTGTACAGGACAGTGACTTACCTTGCGAATGCAGCAGTTGATAAACATGTAGTTCAGGGCTGACTCTGTCTGATGCACACTGTCCACAGCCAATACATGGTGAGGTACAGGTTGTGTGCCCTGGCTGGCATCATTTTTACTGATATGTATGCGAGTCAGTCCATAGGGCCCTCAGTTGTCAGTGCATGTGTTATGCATTGTCGCTTGGCCAAGGGCAGGGCATATTTGGCATGCCTACATCTGCCTACAAGGACAGCCTCAGGGGGTTCCTCCTCTAAGTTCCCCTGTGTGTGTGGCTGTGGTCACCTAGGCACGGGTGGGAGGCTGTGTCTCCCTTCCCTTTGCTGATCCTGCTGTAGCTGTTTCCACAGGATCCTATTGTGTAGCATAGCACATACTGTGAACATCTATGCACATGTGGCTGGAGAGTATTGTAAGGTTCTGCCAGATATATTGAGGCACTGGAAATGTGATTTCAACAGCCCAAACACACACTCTATGATGTTTCTGGCTTGTGCGTGTGGCTCATTATGGCATTCGTCGGTGGTTGTGCATCCATTTCTGATGGGTGGCATCATCCACAGTTCCACTACATAGCCAGCATCCCTGAGTAAATGGCTGTGTGGGATATCCACCCCCAGCAAACATCTAGTATAGCTGTGATGCATGCCAGATATGGGAGTCGTGATAACTGCCAAGGCTGCCAGCACACACATTCATGATAATGCCCTGGGTATTGCACATGACCTGGCAGTTTATGGAGTGGTAGCCCTTGTGGTTGAGGTAGATTCTACCCTCTTCATTGGGTGGTGCCTTGATGTGTACATGAGGGCAATCTATGGCACCCAGTTAGTCAGGTTAGTGTGTTACATGGTAGAAGAGCCACATACTGCTGTCCCTCTCCTCAGGGGTGTGGGCAAAATAAATGTGCTAACAGGCATGTGGTAGCACAGAATCCAGGAACTAGTGGAGTACTCTGGAAGAAGATGCCTGTGAGATCCTCATCATGTCCCCAGTTGGTCTTTGGAAAGTACCTGTAGCTAGTATCCTAAGGGCTACACATACTTTTATTTTCACTGGGATGGGTTCCCCTCTGTTGGCTCTGGGTCTCAGTTGAGGGTGACAGGGCTCACTGAATTGTTGTAGTATGTCCCTGTCCACCCTATAGCGGTCTACAATCTCCAGCTCATGTAGCTCCTGGTAGGTTACCCTGGGCCTGAACACTCTTCTCCCTCTCAGTTTAGGCCTATAGTCAGCAGCAGCAGCTGCATTGGCCACAGCATCTAGCACATACATATGTAGCAGACCTGCAGCAGCACCTATCATTCTCTAGGTTAAAATTCCCAAGTCTGTACTCCAATGCTGCAGAATATGGGAGAAAATCAGATTGTAGGGTGAATGCATACATTTTACTGCTCTGCTGTAGGTGTACTCTGTGTGATTGGCTAGCTATGATGCATTCCACCTGCCAAGTACATCATTAAGGAGTTTAATGGCCTTAGTTTAAGTGAAACAGGGCTCATCAGTAATTAATATATCATTGGCTTTCTCAGTCATTTTTTTTTTACAGCCTTCCTTGCTGAGCACTGCAATGTACTGTGCAAACCCATGCCACAAAGATAAACAAAGCTTAGCAGTCAGTAGACACACCTCAATGGAGGGTCATGCTCAGCATGGCTGTGCACGATGCAAACACACTCAAACCCACTGAAACACATGCCCCTAAGGTAAACAAAGCTTATCAGTCACCAGACACCCCCCCCCCTTTTGAGCAGGGTGGGGTGCTGCGCAAACAGGTGCTGCTGGGCTACAATGAGCTTAAACATTTGTGGACACACCCCGCTTTTAATGTCAGCTACTTCTTTTATGGACATCAATATGGTTCTGTTCCAACACAGATGGGATTTGCAGACCCAGATACCCATTTGTGCTATTCAGGAATCCTAGCTCATTTGCAAACAGATCCATGCACAGAACCTGGTAACTACATGGTTTTAGGCCCTGCTCATTAGCATCCACAGCAGTCCTACATTGTACATACTCCACACAGGGTCCTTTAATGCATTACTGTTGCATACTCACAAATTCTGGTTTTGACAATATTTTTATATGTGTTTTCCATATTGGCATGTTTGAACATTGCGGCACACTGCGCAAACATACCCAGGGTATTAAAACAAAATCATTTTACATTTTCCATATGGTTTTGGACACACAGTGTTTACATTTGCACACATCTGTGTCCTCTGTACTACTTCAGCCCCTGGTGTTATTTTTACATTCTGTACATGGAATTTTTCTGTGTACATAATGGACACCAATACGGGGTCTGCACGACTGCCTATCTGCTTTCTTGATCACTCTACCTACCTCATTTGCATGGATTTCACCTGCTTATGAGGTGATTTGCATGCCACAGACACTTCCATGTTCGCACTCTTGTGCACGCCCCTCAGCTCGCACATCTGCTTAGTTCCATGTAAGCACCATGTCACTATGCCTACACAGCAAATAAGTCCATGTTGGCTTTAAGCCCCCCCCCACAGTGTTATCACTAATACGTCCCATCTAACATGCATGATTTTTGTTCATTAAAATAGTTTTTAAAAATTGTGAAAATATCATATGTATAATTTGCATATATTCTACAATATCACAAAATAGAAGTATGACAATCCCTGTTGTCACACATCATTGGAAAGCTCTCGAACAGCCATCGGTTATTTCACTCATATCTTAATTCTGTCTTGCAAAGATACAGAGACATAACCTATTCTGGTAAGGTGATAGAGATAGAGATACTTAGTTATACATAGAGTGAACCTGAGTCACAGCTATTGAAAGTTGCTGACATTCCCTTGAAGGGGCTGCACGAAGAGAATTGATGATTTCATTGTTTCATACTTTGTTTATATTGCATATCAGTCATAGACCATCAGAAAGCAAATTCCAATTTTATTGAATAGACATTACTTCCAAACCAATTATGTGATACATTCTTGAATAAAATAAAAGAGATAGTCTGCCTAACATGCAAAGGTAGATTGTTCCAGGTCCTAATTATGCTTTGGTTTATAAATTTTGCTCTCAAACCTGCTTTACATTTTGAGATTTCTGAGTTATACTTTTTTCTTCTAAATACTTTAGTGGGATGCATCATACCATACTTTAGTAAAAGCGACAACTCTTCTTCATGAAGTGCACAATACGCTAAACAAGGTCGACCATGTAGCTCTTGGTAACTTATTCAATATAAATTAAGTTTTTCTAGACATTCACAATAAGTTAAATACTTACAATTAAACATTCTTCTTGTAAAATTTCTTTGAAGATTTTCTAGTACTGACAGATCACTTTTAGAATAAGAACAAAATGAAAACTTGCCAGTGCCATGAAACAGAGGGGTAAAGTCTTGTAAAATTACTTTGAACATTTGGTAGTAGTGATAGATCACTTTTAGAATAAGAACAAAGTGCCATAAAACAGAGGGGTAAAGTCTTGACTACTCTGACTACTAACCTGGGTTCAATTAGCGGCTCAGGAGTTTGAGGCACTGGCAGGGAGGGGTGAGCATGCCTCTCCCAGGAGTAAAGAATGTTTAACTTGGTACATGCTGATGAGAGGTGTTTTCCATAAAGAGAGGTGCAGACCTCAGATGGTTCTTGGATTAGCTTAAGAGAGGGGTAAGGGACAGAGGGGTAGGTTGTAATACCACCCTCCCCCAGAGAGACCCCCAGAACACACTTAAGCTCCATGCTGGCCACAGCTGAAAGATTTGTGTTAGTGGGATGAATAGAGAGGTTGATAGACATGGCAATGAACTGGGACACTGGGATAGAGGACCAGAATGTATGAAGCCAGAAGGGACCCAAAAAAGATCAAAATGAAGAATTGTATTCAAAAATATTCGTACCATATGCAGCAAGCAATTGTACCAAATATGCCACTGATCTGGAACTGAATTCTTTTAATAAGAAACCCATCATTTAAATAGCTTTTGGTTTAACAACACCTGCATTGTTCTTAATATGTAAATTTGAACTGACATGCACCCTTAAGTATTGGTTTCAAAATTTTCTTGAACAACAGTAAATCCCAAGCTAAGACTGTAAACAGGTCTGAAGAAGCCAAAATGTATCCCACCATGTTTTGATGAATTAACATGTAGGCCATGTTTATTTAACCATTAAAATACACAAGAAGCATATGCTGAATGCTCCAGAATCAGATGAAGATATAAATCCACTAATTTTAGTATCATCTGCATATGTAGACAACCAGTAGTTGGCACTGGTAGACAACATTGAAAGCCCATTCTTAAACAACATAGCAACCAGTACCACTTCTGAGGAAACCTCTGGTCACCTGGAACAGTGAACATCCAATGTAGCACATTGACATCTATTTTTTTAACCAACATATTTCCCAGTCAATAATGTAAGGTTTGATGTTATGCTTTCTTAAGGGAGCTATTATTTCAACGTGAGGAATACTGTCAAAGTTATTCGATAGGACCAATTATACAGTGATAACTTATTAGTATTCAAAAACATGCACGCTGATTGGTTAACCCAGCCAGCATGCCCATTGTAATCAAGCATATATTAATAGAAAAAAAGTCCAGTTGCTGAACTACCATTGAGCAGCCAGCCTTTTTTCTATTACTATATGATACAGAGGCATACGTCTCAACTATCTAGTCTTTTTCCTCATATTTTTGGTCTGTTCATTATAAAATTTGTGGTTTTCTATCAAATTGCTTGGGAATTAAGTCACTAAATAATGACATGCATTTTAGTTTCAGACTGCATATCCTTCAGACAATGCGCATTAACATAAATCTTATTATTCTTACAGCTTTGTAAGTTTATAAGAGCAACATTTACAATCATCACTATTTGTGAGCCTTTGTCCTGCCTTTATTTTTGGCTTTGTCCACATTTCTTGAGCTAAGAGGTTGAGAAGTACATATCGAATGCAGAGCAAATGCAAGAAAAATAAGGTATGTTCTACAAACTAAAGAAATGTACCTGATTTTCCTTGAATTTCTGCCTTATCTCTCTCGTACCTCTAAACTGTCTAGATTTTATAATTAAAAAAGGAAAAAAGCAACAGAGATCCTTTTTCCATTGATTACATTCCGCAACACTGATGTACTGTGCAAGCATGGGAATGTAAGTCCCAAATGCATGTGTAGTACATCAACAAATGCAGAAGAATGCAGAAACAACACAAAGGAGCACCACGACATCGTCATGCAAAGACATTATTTAAGAAAAAATAATAATTTCCTTCTTAAATAATGTTATTGTGTAACAGCAGTAACTGAGTCATGAGTGTGGTTGTATCAGGATTTATCGATGGTTGGCTTTGTTTAATCACTCAGGCTTTGCCCTAGTCATCAAACCATGCCAACCATGGGTAAATCCTCAATATACCCACACCCGCTTGTCAGTTATTGCTTAAATATGCCACACCTGTCCTGATGTCCTTATGAAGTGCTACACTGACTATACCATAACATTTTACCAGAGTGGTCAGGGTTGCATGTTTTTAATAAAGCCATGTTGATTTAAATCTGCCAAGGCTAAATCATTATTGTTTTTATTTTGAAGGAGCAGTAAACACCTCTTGAAACACTTACACGTAAGGAAGTCAAACTAACATGGTGGTAGTTAGAGATATCATATGCACCATAGTTATGTGTAAGCACAACATAAGCTGACTTCCATGTCCCTGACACCACCGCACTTTCAAGTATTCTATTAAATAACATAGTTAGTGGTCCTATCAATGATCTTTAAGACTGTTAATGAAACAACTAAAACCAGCTTCAAAATCCCACGATCCAAGACCACACAATTAAAATCTTAAACTACTGTAAAAGCAGAAGAGACCATGTGGACCCAGACTTGCTCATAGCATGCTTACATTGGTATTAATGAAACAATCCATTACTAAATCATGAATAGCAAAGCTACTTTTTAACCCTTGGGAAAGCAGATCTAACCATGTCCTCAGTGATTAAAGGGCATATTGATGACAATTTACCATTATCTATAATTTCCCCTGAAAGATTTTTTTTTGTTATAATGGGCTGTGTATGGCTAAATAAGATCTTTTGGATCAACAAACCTACCCAAATAGAAAACTCTATTATTAGGCAATACATTGTTCTATTTTCTCCTTCCCATATCCGAAACTGATTACATGTGTTACAGATAAGGTACATCTGCAAATGAACTTGACTAAATTGATCATTTGGGCACAGGAGAATAATATGCTGACAAATGCATCAAAAACTAAGCATATGAGATTTGGGAGACATAAACTGAAAGGAGAATATTTAATACAGCATACAGTGATTGAAACTGTCGATTCATTTAAGAATCTGGGTATATGACTAGATCCAGCTTTGAGTTTTTCTAATCTTATAAGTCAGTTGGTTAATAATACTTAAGAACTATCAGTGATATAAAAAGATTTGTAGTATCTAAACAATCAGAAATGATGCAGTCATTTGTAGTTGCATTAGTCCCATTCCCGACTATGAAATAACAATATGGAAACCTTATAAAAAAACAAGCATGATTAAATTGGAAAGGGTTCATAAGTTAGTACTAAACTGCCTTCCCTTGTGGAGCATTTTAAGCCTAGCCAATTATACCATTTGAGAATCAAACCCTGCACCCTGCATCGGTAAGGTAAACACATTACCCATTATGCCAACAACAACCCCTAATTGTGTAAACCCCCACCCCCTTGTTGGGTTTGAACCTCCTTCCTATAAAGGTTGCACAATCTAGGGAGCAATGTAATACTCGCAAGCACCACAAGGGAAGCACAGCAGGAATATACCAAGGGCATATATGAATGTAACATTTTAAGATCTTATGAAAGACTAAAATATCTGCATTTGTACAGTGTCTTAGATAGATATTTAAGAGGAGACTTTATTCAAGTATATAGGGCATTTAGAGACTACCTCTGGAAATATTTGGGGTTATCAAAAAGTAGTATAGAATCATCAGACAACCTATGTAGAAGATGCTATAGGAATGATAAGTGTACTAATTGGTTCTCTGAGAGAGTGGTTGATGCATGGAGTAGACTACCAAATTACATTAAAGCAAGCACTAATTTAGATATTTTTAAGGACAGCCTGGAAATATATTATGGGAACACCTGTTTAAGTATATTGGCAGGCTAGAAGGTCATTATTGCCCATGGCTGAAATATTTGTATGTATGTATGCATGTACATAAAACAATAATGTGTCACTGGGGAAGGCAGATGTCTTAAAGAGATTTAATAAGTCCTTTGGATAGAAATTTTTATATACTTGTGCCTGTCATGCAATTGTCTTACGCCCAAGCTATTTGCCCAGCCTTACCCAGAAGTACCATCACCCAGTCAAGAAAAAAAGGGGTACTATCTTAAGGAGAAGTTTCACTCTATAGATGTTATTATACTGATCACAAAGTGTTTCTAAGTCTAAGCAGGTCACCTGGCCAGATTCACATATACTACTGCCCATTAAAGAAATCAGGGCCCAATTTAGGGGGAGTGGTGTCATAACATATGCTATGGAATACTGTTAAGTCTACTCTTTCTTGAAGACACAGGCCTCCTTTCCCCTACTTACCCTAGTAAGGTTGGTGTCTTGCAACATCCCTCTGAGAAGACCATACTGGGTAACTAGCCTATTTTGTGCTTAGAAATCTAACTACTAAAGTCAAGTAAATTTTAATGGATCAAAATTATCAGGACAGGATTAGACTTCTGTGATAAGACAAACTTCTCTGTGACCTTCTTTCTATCATCTCTCCAGCTGTTGATAAAATTAATTAATGAAATTGTAATTCGTTGTTTTGGTATAGTCATGTAATCTAACTTATGTCACCCTACTATTGCAAAATCCAAGAAAACCATCAGTGTAGAAAGGTAGCTACATAAAGGCACACACACACACACACACACACACACACACACACACACACACACACACACACACACACACACACACACACACACACACACACATATCCTTCCTCCAAAAATGTCAGACTGTTTAATTTTCAGTTTAGTTCATGGTGTATACAGAACAGGTTATTATAAAGTATGTTACAGGTGGTCATTTGCTGTTGGTATCAAGAAGAGAAAAATATTGCTTTTAAGCAATGAACCATATTGCTGTATTCTAGAATACCATAACAAGCAAAGAGCTATTCTTGATAAAAATGCAACTCCATTGGGTAAATATATGTTTTACAAACAGACAAACATGCATTTGCATACTCAGTGTTATTACTAAAAAATGTAAGTGCTGGTAAGCATCTGTTTTCACAGAAATTAATTACTGGATGTGCTTTAATGAATGGCTGGTGTGCTATTTATTCCATGTGTAACTATTTACGTACAATGGCTGTGTTTGATACATAGTTCTTGAAACTTATGGTTACAGTGGTTTATATACCTATCTGCTTATGCAGTTACTGGAAACAAAAACATATGGTTAAGATCTAAGCTAGATACCTATACAAGTGCATGACACAAAGTAATACTGTGATTTCAAAGATATGTGAACTTAGAAATGCAGAGAACAACATATGAGAAGGGATGACCTAATTAATACTTAAGCAGTTCTATAATATCAGCAATACTGAAATTGTAAAGGCAGTGAGCTTGAATTTCCATCATGGTTTCTCTATAGAAGGCATACACTTAAACACAGCCATCCAAATAGCTGAGAAATAAGCAAAGGTGCATCTTCCAGATACAACAGCCTGACTAGTGCTTTTATGTATATTATCCCTTAAACAATGATGAATTGTTCATGTTCATACATATGAAATCCATGTATAAAATATGCACTATGACTTAGCATGAATTTCAGGCAGAGTTTTGCAGGATAACTAACAGTTTGTACTGACTTTGATCTTTGAAATATACAAAACCCCATAGAAATACACACAACCTATGCTTAGCATTTACTTACCGCAGTGTATAAAACTATTGTTCACTATGTGTTTAAATGAAGAGTCCTAAGGAGAAAATAGATTGTAGTTAGAATGATTTTATAGCCCCAGACTATAAGTAACTCATAAATGCCCGCTTTCCTCCTGCACAACTGAGAATACAGCTGTAATTGTTTGAAACTACTTAAAAATAGTAGTCCCTGCGTAGTATTACCTTAAAAGTTCCACTATGCTGACTGACATTTAAAAAGTCACATAAGAATGCAGGTATTATAAGGGAGCATGTCATCAAAGATACCCTCCCCCCCCCAGGAAGAATTAAGAAAACAACCATTCATAAATCTTGCACCTCCTTGGGCTAAGAAAATATAGTTGTATAAAATCTTACCATAATGATAAATGTCCTTGCCTTCACTGCTGCAGTATTCTTAACATATGGGGATTCCCTGCCATGGAAGCCGGGTATTAGACCAGCCTACCAAAGACTCCTGTTGCTTTAAATGTATGCTGAACATCACCCAAACACTCCTGACTGGAGGGCATAAAGGTGATATACAGGCCTACTATAGCCAGAAGTGATTGCCTCAGTAGGAATACCACTCCAAGGAATCTAAGAGATAATCTGTACATCTAGGAAGGCAAAGGACTAGGGGGAAGGAGGGAGGGAGTGAATACTGCAGCAGTGACGGCAAGGACATCTGTCATTATAGTAAGATTTTATACAAATGTACTATGTCCTTACATTCACTGCTGCAGTATTCTATCATATGGGAGAGTGTCAAAGCTCAAGAGGAAACTAGGGAGGGGAAGGAGCAGAAGAGTCCCCTAAAAAGCCATGAAGAATGGCACTAGCAAAACTAGCCCTAGCTCTAGAGATAACATCCAATTTGTAGTGCTTAATAAAGGTATACACAGAAGTCCAGGTAGCTGCTTCAAGAATAAAATTAGTATCTAGGCCCTTGAAAAAGCACCAGAAGAAGCCACAGTTCTAGTAGAATCAGCCTTGACTGAAGAGGGAAGGCTCTTGCCATGAAAACTGTAACAAAAAGAAATAGCCCTAGAAATCCTTGAATAAATAGCTTGATTGGATGCAGCAAGTCCCAAGGATCTAGGATAAAAAGAAACAAATAACTGATCATATTTTCTAATAGCCTTAGTCTTGTCCAAATAAACCTTGAGTTGCCTATGCATGTCCAAAGTATGCAGCACCCTCTCAGTCAGTTGCAGAGACAGGGGGTAGTAGGTAGATTAATAGACCGATTAAGTGATAGCTTATTAACCACCTTAGGCATAAAAAAAGGGTTAGTACATAAGGATGCTCTGTCCTCATGAAAGATCAAAAAAGTAGGACACGCCATAAGGGCCTGTAACTCCAGCACTGGTCTGGTTGAAGTAAGAGGTAACAAAAGAGCAATCTTCCAGGAACAATGTTGCAAGGAAGTTGAAGCAGCAGGCTGAAAAGGAGCCTGAGTCAACTTCTCCAAAACAAAATTAAGATCCCAGAGAGGAGCAACAGGCTTCATGGGAGGTCTAAAATTAAGGATGCCTTTAAGAAATTGTTTCACCTCAAATCTAGAAGTTAAAGGAGGAGAAAAAGCCAGACAAGCATTGATTGCTGAAAAGTGGGTCTTAATAGAAGAATCGGCCAAACCAGCACTGAGCAATTTATACAAACAAGAGAGAACCAAAGGAACATCCATAGTAAGTGGGTCCAGGTTATGATAGAGACACACCAAATAGAAAACCTCTTCCATTTGGATAAGAAGGACTTCCTAGTAGTAGGTTTCCTGGTCTCCTGTAGGACTTGCAGCACATCCTCACAGAAAAGGTGTCTATGAGGAATCAAAATCTTATCACCAACAGTGTCAGTTGAAGTGTGGACAGGTGGGGATGGATGAGAGACCCCTTGTCTTGTGAGAGTAGATCCACCCTTTGAGGTAACTTGTGATGACTGCCTCTGGCTAAATGCAGAAGAAGAGGGACCGAGTGCTGTCACAGCCAAAAGGGAATCAACAAGATTTTGAGAGCATCCTGTTGAATTTTGAGTAGGACTTTTGGAATAAAAAGAAGAGGGGGGTGTATAAAGAAACATCCCCTTCCAAGAAAATGAGAGGGTGTCCACCTTCCACACCAGAGGATGTGGGACTCTGGCAAAAAAATAGAAGTTGTCTGTTCAGAGGAGAGGCAAAAATATCCACTTGAGGAGCACTCCAGTGGTGGATAATGTCCAGAAATACATCCCTGTAAAGCATACATTCATGGGACTGAAGTAAGGACCTGCTCAGAGTGTCTGTCACAATGTTCTGACCAAAAGGGATATAAACTGCCTGAAGAGTCACTTGATACTTGACAGCAAGATCCCATACCAGAAGTGCCAATCAACAAAGAAAATAAGCCCCCAGATTTAATAAACTCCATGTAGAAATAGTGTAAGCCCTACATGGAGTGAAAGGTGTCCATGTCTGCAGCTCCCCCTGGGCAGCGCACCTTGCATATACATGAAGGCGCAGTACTGAGGGAGAGCCATGTACATGGTTACTGAATCAGTTCTAGGGGGTGTGTTACAGTGCTCGGAGATGTGTAACACACCCCCTGCACTGTCAAAGTGTCATACGGCACTAAAAAATTAAAGTAAAGTGTCCTCAGACACTTATTCATAAATTGTCATATATATTTTACCCAGGGGGTATGTTAAAGTGTCCGTAACACACCCCCTGCAATGTCAAAGTGCCGTGGGGCACTAAAAGTGCAAAGAAAGTGTCCTAGGACACTTATTTATAATAACTGTTAATTTATTTCACAGAGGGGGTGTGTTACAGTGTCTGTAGCACACCCCTTGCACTGTCGAAGTTCCATATGGTACTAAAAAATTAATGTAAAATGTCCTCTGACACTTAATAATGTATTTAATCATATATGTCACACAGGGGGTGTATTACAGTGTTTGTAACATACCCCCTGTACTGCCACAGTGCAGTACGGCACTGAAATTAAAAGTGCAAATGTGATTTTCCCTTTTATTTTTATCTTTTTTTAATTTGTGTGTTTGCGTGGCATGGCATGGCACAGCGCTTAACAATAAACATGTACCAGACATCTAAAAATAGAAACCGGATGCTTTTAATTTTTAGACAAAAGGTTAAGTTTAAGCATAGCTGAGTAGGTTTGAGTGGTGTGGTGTGGTGCTCAGCAGTACTTAAAAGTAATGAAAAGGTATATAGAAATGTATAATTGAAATCCTCACAGCCAAGTTAGCTGAATGGTTAGAGTTATGGCTTTGTCTGCAGTAGGTGCACAGTTCAAATGCACAGACAGGCCGCTCAGCTTTTACATCATAAAGCATTTGCGCACCACTAAGCTTTGCTTAGCATTTTTAAAAATTGTCCAATGGTGGCAAAGGCTGTGAAAATAGCCTCATTTAAGTTGCACAGATGAGAATACAGCCAGAACCTGTTGGTGTTTAATCAATGTAGGAGCTATGGCTGGAGTTGGAGAGGAAGCACGCTTTCTGGTGCAGCGCTAGGGCATGTTGGAGTCCAGGGTCATGGCTGGGATCATTGTTAAAGACCATCACAGTAGACTGTTGCAGGGCCAGTGCCAGGGCTCTGAATACAAGTCTGAGGCCTGGAACTGCCAGCACATGACCTCACCAATGCCACTGGAATCCCCACATTGGTTCATAGGTTCATAGATGTGTACTAGGCTAATGGCCCTGGAGCCTTTACGAGCCCAGTCCATAGGATTACCCTGGCATTGAGCCACCCAACCTTAGTTCCCAGTACCTCTGTCGAGTAGAGCCACTGAAATGATTCCTGGGGTGGATTTTCTATTTCTCATCCACTCATCAAGATTTATCTTGAAGAGGGCCAATGAGGTGCTCTGTTTGACATGTATGGGAAGTCTATTCCATAGCATGGGCAGTCTCTGGGTTATGAACCTGTCCCTCCAGCATGTTCTGTTGATTATGGTAATGAGGTTGAGGTCTCTGGAGTGTGTGGTGTGGAGGGATTGGGATTTCTTTAGATGTAGCATGTCTAATAGTGCTTGGTCAGACATGGCTTTGTAAGTCAAGCAGGGATCACCTCTAAGTAGACAATGTGAGACAGAGAATAGTTGGTGTTTTTTGAGTCTGTCCATATAGGACAAGTGTTTAAGGCCTAGGATCCTCTTTGTGATGTACTTTTGCAGCCTCTCCAGTTGTTGCAGGTGTCTAATGAGGTACATGCCAAATGGGGTATTGTACTCGATGATTGGTCTAGTGAGGGAAGGGTAGAGGGAGACAATGACCTCTTTCTTCCTGGATGCAAAACCTTTAGTAATGAGATGTGCCACAAAGAAGGACTTTCTGACCACAGTGGCAATGTGGTGGTCAAAAGAGAGGTTGCTGTCAACCTGTGTTCCCAAATCTCTTATAATGTCTTCTGTGTTCAGTGGACTACCATCAATGTGGTAATTCATGGGAACTGGGTTTTTCCCAAAGGGATGACAACACATTTTTTGGCATTGAGCTGAAGGCCATGGTTCTGACAATAGTTGTTGGCCTCATTGAGGCCTTTCTGTATGATGTCAACATCACTTGGGGAGTTAATAATAGCTCTCAACTTGCAATCATCTGCGAACTTTGTCAGACAGAGTCCCTTCGTGTTTGCCTGGACTTCAGAGAAGTAGACACAAAACAGGAGAGGATCCAGGGCCGAACTTTTTGGGACTCCACTCATGACTGGTCAGCAGTCTGACTTGGAGTCAGCTACTTTCACACTGTGGGTTCTGTCTGTGAGCCAGTTTGCAACTCACCTAGTGATATAGGGGTTGATGCCTAGCTTAGTGAGTTTTTCTATGATTCCTGAATGGGGAATGGTATCAAAGGCCTTGGCCAGATCAAGGTAGGCTGTATGAACCACCTTGCCTTCATCCACAGCTGTGGTGACTGATTCAATGAAGTCCACCAGGTTGAGCAGGCATGATCTACCCTTCACAAAACCAAAGTGTGTGGGATCCAGAGTTTGGAGATTCCCTATACCCTTGTTTATTAGGTCCATGATGATGCGTTCCATAGCTTTGCATATCAGACTCGTCAGACTAATGGGGCGATAGTTCCCAGGGTCTGTAGTTGCTCCTCCTTTGTGGAGAGGGATGACTGGAGCAGTGCGCCATTCAGTAGGGACAAAGCCTGAGGTGAGGCTGTGATTGAACAGAGCACGCAGGTGAGGTGCCAGTTCACTCTGTAGTTCATGTAGAACACAACCAGGGATATTGTCAGGTCCCATAGAAGCTGTATTCTTGGCCTTGGACAGTGCTGCTTTAACCTGTGCAGCAATAATACTGGGTGCCTGACAATCTACTGGTATTGTAATTGGTCCTTTGGTGGGGAGAGAGGAGTAAAGTTGGCACTGAATCTGTCGGCCAGTATATTGGCAATATCTGTTGGCTTAGTATAGGAGGTACCATTGTGCAGTAGCTCAGAGCAAATCTGGGTATTGCCATGGAGAGTCTTTACATAACTATAGAAGGCCTTATGGTTGTCTTTACTATCTGCTGCAATTCTGTTTTCATAGCTAGCTTTAGAGGATTTAATGAGGGATCTCAACTTTTTGTTGAGGTTGATAAGGGAGTTTTTCCAGTCTTGGGACTTCACCATATTCCGCATCAGTTTCTTCCTTCTGTTGTAGAGTTTGTTTATGGCAGGGGACCACCAGATAGGCTTCCTAATTTTTGGAGGAGAGCATCTTGGTTCTACTGGGTATGGAGAGATCCATGCATTTGTGTACATGTTCATACAGTGCATTGGTGTATGATTCAGTGGTCATGCAACTATTCTCCATTTGCATGGGTGCCGTGAGGTTAGCCAACTCTGTTTTTAGGAGCTCAAAGTTAGCTTTAGAGAAGTTATTCATGGTTGTTACCTTTGCGAGGGGGGGGGGTCCTAGGTGATTAATTTGTGGTCATCTGTAACCAGGCAGGAGTTGACTATTGGTGTAGAGCAACAGTCACCCATGTTAGTAATGAGCAGGTCAAGGGTGTTGCTACCTCTAGTGGGGGTAAGAACAAGCTGGTCCAGAGCATTGGAATTAATGAATTCCAGAAAATATTGGGCAAGTGCATTGGTATATGAGAAGCTTTCCCAGTTAATGGAGGGGTAGTTGAAGTCACCTAGTATGAGAGTGTTAGGCTGGACCCTAGTATTGTCCAGGGTGCTTAGGAATGTGAAGTGTGAGTCTTGGGACATGTTTGGGGACCTATAGCAGGCTGCAAACTGAATCACTGTCTTACCCAATGTTAGCTGCACCTAAAGTATCTCTGATGCATTATTTTGGGCTACCAGTCTAGAGGTGTGTGCATCCTTTATGAATATGGAAACACCACCACCTTTGGAGCTTCAGTCCAAGTTCTTGGGCCGAAAGCTGTGGCATGAGTTATAGCCTGGTAGTGCAGGGGTGCTTTCTGCTGTCTTGAACCAGGTCTCTGTTACCGCACAAATGTCAATGTTCTCCATTTTAAGGAGTGCTTTGAGTGAGTGCTTTTTGAGATTTAGACTTCTAGTATTGAGCAGCATGAGCCTCAGATTGCATTTGTTTGCAGCTGTTACAGTCAAAATTTGGTCTTTGGAACACCGCCTAAGAAAGGCACTATAGGGGTGGCAAGACGTTTGGCCAGTATCTGGAAGCCCAGGGGTGACAGATGCAGGCTATCTCTGGCAAAGCATCAAGGTCTGTCAATCATGTCATCCCAGACAGACAGATACTGGATCCCCTTAGAATGACACCAGGAAAATTAGCCAATTGTTGAAATCAATCATTTTCTGCTTGTACTGTGGTATCATTCTGGGTGATGGTAGGATGCTGTTCAGGGCTAGGGTCATACCCACCTAGGCTACATAATCTGAGAACTCCTCCATGTCTCTTCATGTAGTCCAGGGAGGTATGTCTCAGGTCATTCACACCCACATGTACAATGACAGAGTCATATTTGTACCTGTTGTTGAGGGACCTGAGTGCATGGGTTATGAGGCGTATCCTGGCAGCTGACTGTTACTTTCTCCTTATTCAGCCTAGTGAGTGGGACATCAGTGTGTCTAACTATCGAGTCATCTATGACTAGTGTGTTGGCCATGCTGTTTTGGCTTAGGGGCTTTGGTTGAGTGGCACACTTTTTAGGAGTGGTATGTGTCTTCTGATTAGTGTTGTGGTGGTTGAGTGTGTTTCTGCCTTGGAGGTCTCTGCTGTTTGGGTAGATTTTTAGTCAGAGCCTCCATGAAGGTGGGTGTGTGGTTTGTGTTTTTATGTGAAGGCAGTGCTGGTGTGTGTTCTGGTGGGCTATGCATTCCATGTGGTGTGGTGCAAGTGTTGACCTTCTCCTCTTGACCAGCTATTCTAGTCTTGGTTGGAGAGTGTGTGGCTTCCAGTTTGAATATATAAGTGCATCTCTTGCACATCTGAGTGTTGGGAGGTAAGAGGAGAAGGTTCCAATTGTACATGAGGCAGTTGCTATATTGCCTCAGCATGCCCAAGCGCACCTGCTTAATAAGAGAAAGCACAGGGAACTGACCTATAGACATGCCTGGAGGGGTGGGCATTAATAATAAGTACTGGAGCTGTTTCCTTGTAGAACATTTAGTGCTGGTAGCACTTTTGTGTGCTAGAATAATTGCTACAAGTAGTCTGGTAAAGTGCATGAATAATTAGCTAGTAAAAGTGCATGCGAGGAGAGAACTAGCAGATCTAAGGGAAAAACTGAAGAACAGACGTCAGCACTGCTCAGAAGCTTACAAACAGTCCTGGATACAGCAAATCTATATCTGGAGTAGACTAGTTACAGGAAAGGTGGGAAAAGCACAAACGCAGGCTTTTAAACTAGAAAGTTGAAAGAGATAGAAAAAACTGCCCAAACAGCCAATAAACTACAATTTCTGGGCCAGAAACCACTCCTTTTGTGGTATATAGGCTACCTAATGCTTACCATTCCCACTGTTAAGCTAGAAGGGTTACCTCCAACACAGAAAAGCTTGGGGGGCTCAGAAGCTTACAAACAGTCCTGGATGCAGCAAATCTGTATCTGGACTAGACTAGTTATAGGAAAGATGGGAAACAAGTGCAAATGCAGGCTTTTAAATCAGAAAGTTAAAAGAGATAGAACAAACTGCCCAAGTGGCCAATAAACTACAATTTCTGGGCCAGAAACCACTTCTCTTGTGGTAGATAGGCTACCTAATGCTTACCATTCCCACTGTTAAGCTAGAAGGTTACCTCCGACACAGAAAGGTTTGGGGGGCTCAGAAGCTTACAAACAGTCCTGGATGCAGCAAATCTGTATCTGGACTAGACTAGTTACAGGAAAGATGGGAAACAAGCGCAAATGCAGGCTTTTTAGTCAGAAAGTTGAAAGAGATAGAAAAAACTGCCCAAACAGCCAATAAACTACAATTTCTGGGCCAGAAACCACTCCCTCTTGTGGTAGATAGGCTACCTATTGCTTGCCATTCCCACTGTTAAGCTAGAGTGGTTACCTCCAACACAGAAAGGCTTGGGGGGCTCAGAAGCTTACAAACAGTCCTGGATGCAGCAAATCTGTACCTGGACTAGACTAGTTACAGGAAAGGTGGGAAACAAGTGCAACCGTGGGCTTTTAAACCAGAAAGTTGAATGAGATAGAAAAAACTGCCCAAATGGCCAATAAACTACAATTTCTGGGCCAGAAACCACTCCACTTGTGGTAGATAGTCTACCTAGTGCTTACCACTCCCACTGATAAACTAGAAGGCTTCCCTCCAACACAGAAAGGCTTTGGGGACTCAGAAGCTTACAAACAGTCCTGGATACAGCAAGTCTGTATCTGGACAGGACTAGTTAAAGGAAAGGCAGGAAACAAGCTTAGAATTTTTTTTACAGAAAAGCAGCTAAAACAACACTAAAAACAATTCAAGTGCAGTGAGCAGGTGCATCATCATTATGACAACCTGAAGAGGAGGAAGGGGGCACTCTTGGCCCAATGGAACCAAGCTGCTCAGGATGGAATGCCCTAGAAGTTTGTAGGAATAGGAACCATTGCTTTATAAAATTCTAACATGAATATGTGATTGACAGTTATGCATAATGGTGTGTTTTCCTTCACACAGCAAAAGAGGAGAGGACTCGCAAATTGGAGGCCCATGCGGGGCGCCTAGCGAGGATGTGCCTAGAGTGTGGTGAGTACAGATATATCTTGCAATATATAGGTTCATAGATTAGTACTAAGCTAACTGCCCTTACGAGCCATTTTAAGCCTAGCTAATTGTCCCTTGTGAGACTCAAATCCTGCAGCTTGTGTTTGTAAGGCAAACACCTTAACCATTAGGCCACCCTCCCAACCCGAAAGGGTATAGTAGTAACTGCCAGTAGGTATATTCTGTTCTGACTGTACTGCAATGACAGTAATCATGTGTAAGAATGACATGTGTATACTGTATTAATACTAATGATCTGGTAATAAAATACACTGGCATTCTAAATATGAAGGGAATAAATTACATCCATTCATGATCTACAGGAAATACAGTACAACTACAGTCAGAGTTGTGAAGGTAAAGTGTTAGTATTGCATAGGTTCTGTAATAACAGCACACCTTCAATGCATGCATTATTTAAACTGGAGTACAATAACGCTTGTCAAATGTATACCAATGACTGTGGAATGTCACTCTCAATAAAGCTGTCTTCTGCCAATTTTTGTGTGTATTCTGCCAATTTTTGTGTGTATTCCGTTCTGTTTTTGAAGATGTCCAAGTAAACAGGTGTTGCAAAGCAAATATGGGTATAACATCATGAAATGACTGAAGTTTGGCTGCAAAAAAACTGTTATGCTAAAGTGCAGATGTGGAGCTGTACTACAAGATATAATGCAATTTGATATTTGTTATGCACTAACATGTGAACCTTGAATAGTAATGTGTAAGGTATTATAGTGTTTTCCCATCAGGACTCTCAGGTATTAACCTTTGCATTTCAGCTATATACATTCCTGAACATAGGTATGCTGATGCAGGCAAGTATGACACAGTAGTAGCTGTAGACTGCAAATATAGAATCTGCAGATGTATATAGGTCAGGTAGGCATCCCAGCACCTTGATATGGTCTGTATATATCAGACATATACCCATCTGCTAGGGGTAATTGTCTACACCTGCTTTCCAAGTATTAAAACACACTTCACCTACTATCCCTGTCATGTGTGAATCTCATGCATGTATATTCCACTGTCACTGCAGTCTCCTGTGACAGTCTTCTGATATTACCAGGTCAGGCTTTGTCAGCAGGTGACTTCTAGCTACATATCAGTCAACCACAACACTGCAGTAGCCCAGTAGCTCAGTGTGATAAGCAATAAATATGTTGTCATTTTTCCACACACAGACCAGGTTTTGAATCCAGGGACTGGTAGTAAGTTTTATTTATAGTAACAGACAAGTAGTACTGTTGGTTTATAGAAACAGTCACTACTGTTAACAGATGTTCCCCACATAGGATGTACAGGTAAAGAAATGTCTGTAGTAGCTGTATGAAGGGGTATATTAATGTCTACCATGCTTACGAATGACAGCAAGATATGTATATATTCCATGTCCAGTGCATACTACATGTCTCTCAAGTGTCATGCTGTCACAGATAGTGATCACTGTTGCCAATAACCTTAAACACAGATATAAATTCAGTTGAAGTATGCCAGTAGCACACTCACACAACATCAGTGCAAGGTACACCTTATTAGTCATATATGTTACCCTGACATGTATGAGTCCCCTGTAGTTATGTACCTATAGTTCTTACAGCTTGGCCCATTCCATGCCATGTTGACAGCTTGAGAGGAATGTACGTGTTACAGAAGCTATAGGGCACATGTAAATATAAAGTATGGGCAGGCCTGTAGAGTATTCAGCAATACTGTTGTAAAAAATATAGGCTCTACAGTTGTTAATGGAATATTTATCTCTCCCCCACACCTTATCTACATTACAAATTATTCTTCTTATACTACGGGTATGGTTTCATTTCCACATATGTTGTTCTCAAAACAGAATGTTGGGCCTTGTGTTGTATTATTGGTTATATATTTCAATGGTTGCATACTAACATACCTTGTTGAAATTCCACCGTTGTTGGCCTTTTGCCATAACGGTTACTCGCATGCTATTAAAATAATGAATGTTAGCCCATTTATTCCTGTGTTCTGTATGCTATGCAATTCTATTCTTCTGGGTTAATTGGAACTCCCATGCATGCTGTTATAACTAACAATGAAATGTTTTGTTCATGATTAACCAATACACCTTGACAAACATCAACACCATAGCATGATTGGGTAGGCTGGTTCTGGCTGGTCTGCCTGCCCCAACTCATCTGGCCATGGCACCGGGACCCAGCACATCTGAGACCCAACCTGGAGCTGCTCCTTCTGCTGGTTCTGCACCACACTCAGGTGGAACTGCCTCACGGGATGGGGCCCATCTCTCCCACTGGGTGCAGACGCAGACAGAAGACTGTCACCCAGAATCAAGTTTCAGGTATGGCGTGCAGGGTCATTCAACATGACCTGGATTATAGACTGTATCAGATCGAGGGCAGACTGGTGCACCTCAAGGGGCAGGCTGGCCCTGGTGCCAAGCCCCCAGCATGGTCACCTTTGGGGCCGTGAAGGAGCAGTGCTGCCTGCCCATGGGTGGGGAACTCAGTCCCACTGTAGCCATCTGGAGGCATTTGGTCCTCTGATTCCCAACCACCCTCCCAATCCAAGGTGTTTACACCCCTCATGTGTCATACACTGCCCCATCCACTGTCTTGTCTGTCTTGTCTATCTGCAAAAGCAACCCCTCCTACCCAACTTACCTCCCCAAATGTAACTTAAACTCTTCCCCAGCATCCCACACTCACCTTAAAAAAAGGGGGGGGAGCATCTGTCCCAAAACAAAAATGTGTCCCATATATAGCTCTCCATTTCACCCCTACATACACTGTAATTAATCAATTATCTCATTAATTAATCAATAGTTATATCACCCACACCCCTCCCTGTGTGGTGTGAGGCTCCAAATTCCAAATTGTCCACATCATACACAGCTGTTGCTACACAAGAAATGGATAGCTATGGTCCTTTCCTACACACGTCCTGCACATCCCTAGCTGCCTTTCATATTGTTTCTCCCCCTGCTTGCCCTCATTTCACCATTTTCCTATCACCTCTTTTTTTTCCTTTCTTTGGAAATAATGTGGGTTTAAGTGGGGATAAGTGCCACTTAGCATCGCGGTGCGGCACGCAAACCCGCACAAACCCACTTAAAACTGCCTAAAACTGCTTTAATCACCCTGCCTGATTTAAGCACTATTCTGCCCTGCAACAAAATTACTAACTGCAGGAAGTCTCAAACCCAGGACACTCTGCACTCTAGTCAGAGCAATGCAGCACTAGCCCAACTCAACACTGGGGAGATGTTGTTTTTTTCTAAATATATCATGCAGTACAGTGATGTAACATTAGGGAAAAAAAAGGCAACCCTGCTAAGTATTGAACCCAGGACCTTCTAAACTACAGTCAGACAAACACACCTCTAAGCCAACTCAGCTCTTTAAACCTGCGACTGCTTTTGTAAATATATCATGCAGTACAGTCATGTAACATTAGGGAAAAAAAGACACCCCTGCCAAGTATTGGCCAGGGGACTCTCTAAACTACAGTTCACTGCAATACACCAGTAGGCCAACACAACTCCGGGGAATTACTGGTTACAAAGATGTCCGGAGTACCAGTGAGACTACTTCTGCATATAATGTGATAAATGACAGCATACGTGGGCCTGTGGTGCAGACACTGAACCAGTACACAGCCAAAGACATGTTGATGGATTGATGAGAGGCCTACGATATCAGGTACAGCTGACAAATGCACAGACTGTTGCAGAATGCCAACAGTTGTGTCACCTACATATGGCATGGTTGTCATTAAAGCTATTCTGTGTGCTGACATAATGGCAAGGTAGTGCAGATTGATTTTACAAAAGCATGACAGACAAGTCAGTGTCACACGTCATAGCCATCCAAACACACATGTTCGTGCCAGTCCTGTGTAACACACTGTATGCATGCACAACTGTCTTGCAGCTACACCACCCATAATAATTACTCAGTAGCTCTATCTGTAACATTCCTAGTATGTCTGACACCTGGACACCCACAGTTCAAGCCCACAGTCCAATCTGTTGCAAGACAACTACATGCTTGGCAATACAACTTAGAAATAACTGAGCCCTGCAATGTCCAGCAGACCTGGTTGCTGCTACCACAGTCACTGCCACCCACAGTAACATGTCAAAGGCCTGGAGGGAGGGACACATGTCACAAATATCTATATGTGTCCTAAATCTCCCCTACCGCTCTCTGGATGGTACTACTACTTAACATATGTACCAGAGGCACATGTCTCACCTGGACTGTAATGGGTACCCTCACCCTGGCCATGGTGTGACACAATAGCTGACACTGCTCCCTCACTGACATATACAGCTTGCTGTCCCCCAGTGTCTTCAGAATCTCCAATATGATCTGCCCAGAATGCAGCAGCGCAGCCTCCCACACATGCAGCTGTATGTTCAGCTACCTGCTACAGACCTACCACACCTCCCAAACACCTAGTACAGGGCATCCACACAACACTCATACATAAAGGGTTGGGGGGTGAATGTTCAGGTGACAGGGACATGTATCACAGTCTCCCCCTACAAACATACACCACTGATACGCCAGCATCAACTGCAGCAGCATGCACATTCAGATAAAAAGGATATATGACACTCACATCTGCCTGTCTCCTTACTGAGCCCAACACACATCGTTAAACAGTAACCTGACATAGAATCACAAACTTTGTTAACAATGGCCAAACATAGCATGCAAAACTGTGGACATAACACATCAATCCAAACAGTGAACAGTATTTCTGCATACCCTTTGTGATGCTGTAGCCCCAACACCTCGATAATGTTCTTCTCAAAGGCCAGGAAAAGTGCCAAGGCCTAAATGAAGGCTTTAATTATAGGACTGTGTTCCCATGCCATTGACTAATGGCAATGCAACCCACCTGTTCTAGATGCAGTTAGCTAGTGGGACTTACAGACTGATGCACAGGCAATCACCTCTTCATAAGCATTACCTACAAAAGGCAAGTTGCTGCATATAGTAAACAGGTCTGACACTTTCTTCATGAAGATAGACTGCAATTCTCTAGGAAACTACAACTGGATTTCTTCTCACAAAGGAGTACAGCAATATACCAGGTATGTCATAGAATTAAGCATGTAATGGAATGCAGATGAGGGGATGCAGTCATGGGAAACAGGAATTTAAACAGTAGGTCTCAACCACATTTCTTGGACTGACATGTTGTTGTTAGTCTGCTGTCTAGCACCTATGACCATCCCTTATGACTCTGTCTGCAGTGACATAGATCACAGATATGGCCCCTGACTCATCCCAGCAATGGTTAGCTCACATATGATTGCTACTGGATTGTCTATTGTACAATACTGACAGTAAGTACTGGTGGATACAGCTGGCATATCACATCATGCACTGTCAGTGAGCTCCTCTCAGTCTGTGAATGTTATACATGCTTAGTTGAAAAATTGTCCAGATGTCCCTGACTGTTCCTGATGTACTCTGGCTAAGTCACTGTGTACTCCACACCTGTATCTCATTGCCTGACACCTATGGCTAGCATACCTGGTGACCCCCTGCAGCAGGATAGCAGGTTATAGGCACTAGTAGTGCGGGGGACACTGAGTCTGCCTCAGCAGCAGTACGTACATATTGAACATACATACTTCTGTACATAATGTGATAAATGACAGCATACATGGGCCTGTGGTGCAGACACTGAACCAGTACACAAACAAAGACATGTTGATGGATTGACGAGAGGCCTACAATATCAGGTACAGCTGACAACTGCACAGACTGTTGCAGAATGCCAACAGTTGTGTCACCTACATATGGCATGGTTGTCATTAAAGCTATTCTGTGTGCTGATGTAATGGCAAGGCAGTGCAGATTGATTTTACAAAGGCATGACAGACAGGTCAATGGCACATGTCATAGCCATCCAAACACATGTTCATGCCAGTCCTGTGTAACACACTGTATGCATGTACAACTGTCTTGCAACTACACCTCCCATAATAATTACTCAGCAGCTCTATCTGTAACATTCCTAGCATGTCTGACATCTGGACACCCACAGTTCAAGCCCACAGTCCAGTCTGTTGCAAGACAACTACATGATTGGCAATACAACTTAGAAATAACTGACCCCTGCAATGTCCAGCAGACCTGGTTTCTGCTACTATAGTCACTGCCACCCACAGTAGCATGTCAAAGGCCTGGAGGGAGGGACACATGTCACAAATATCTATATGTGTCCTAAATCTCCCCTACCGCTCTCTGGATGGTACTACTACTTTACATATGTACCAGAAGCACATGTCTCACCTGGACTGTAATGGGTACCCTTACACTGACCATGGTGTGACACAAGAGCTGACACTGCTCCCTCACTGACATATACAGCTTGCTGTCCCCCAGTGTCTTCACAATCTCCAGTATGACCTTCCCAGAATACAGCAGCTGCAGCCTGCCACACATGCAGCTGTATGTTCAGCTACCTGCTACAGACCTACCACACCTCCCAAAAACCTAGAACAGGGCATCCACACAACAATCATACATAAAGGGTTGGGGGGTGAATGTTCAGGTGACAGACGCATGTATCACAGTCTCCCCCTACAAGCATACACTGCTGATACACCAGCATCAACTGCAGCAGTATGCACATTCAGATAAAAAGGATATATGACACTCACATCTGCCTGTCTCCTTACTGAGCCCAACACACATTGTTAAACAGTAACCTGACATAGAATCACAAACTCTGTTAACAATGGCCGAACATAGCATGCAAAACTGTGGACATAACACATCAAGTAAAACAGTGAACAGTATTTCTACATACCCTCTGTGATGCTGTAGCCCCCACACCTCGATAATGTTCTTCTTACAGGCCAGGAAAAGGGCCAAGGCCTACATGAAGGCCTTAATTATAGGACTGTGTTCCCATGCCATTGGCTAATGGCAATGCAACCCACCTGTTCTAGATGCAGTTAGCTAGTGGGACTTACAGACTGGTGCACAGGCAATCACCTCTTCATAAGCATTACCTACAAAAGGCAAGCTGCTGCATATGGTAAACAGGTCTGACACTTTCTTCATGAAGACAGACTGCAATTCTCTAAGAAACTACAACTGGATTTCTTCTCACAAAGGAGTACAGCAATATACCAGGTATGTCATGGAATTAAGCAGGTAATGGAATGCAGATGAGAGGATGCAGTCATGGGAAATAGGAATTTAAACAGTAGGTCTCAACCACATTTCATGGACTGATATGTTGCTGTTAGTCTGCTGTCTAGCACCTATGGCCATCCCTTATGGCTCTGTCTGCAGTGACATAGATCACAGATCTGGCCCCTGACTCACCCCAGCAATGGTCAGCTCACATATGATTGCTACTGGATTGTCTGTTGTACAATACTGACAGTAAGTACTGGTGGATACAGCTGGCATATCACAACATGCACTGTCAGTGAGTCCCTCTCAGTCTGTAAATGTTATACATGCTTAGTTGAAAAATTGTCCAGGTGTCCCTGACTGTTCCTGATGTACTATGGCTAAGTCACTGTGTACTCCACACCTATATATCATTGCCTGACACCTATGGCTAGCATATCTGGTGACCCCCTGCAGCAGGACAGCAGGTTATAGGCACTAGTAGTGGGAGGACACTGACTCTGCCTCAGCAGCAGTGTGTACATAGTGAGCATACAATGTAAGGGAATGCATACAGTATCTGATATTCTTGTACCATTACTGTGTTCCCAGGGGTCTGCAATGTCACAGACACATTTGCCAAACTCTGGTGGCAACCATCATGTATTGTCCAACCGGTGTCCGGAAATCTACATTTGCCTGGCAAGTGGTTTACATCTATCACGCACATGTACACATTCCACAAACATCTGTACTGCAGATGTCAAACACCTGTGAGGAGGACACCTTACACCACATATGCACTGCTCTCAGTTGTTTTGTAGCACAGATGTTGCTGGAATATACACATGCACTTATACTACCACTCACCTATTTGTCGAATGTAGGCTGGATGACATGGTACTGTCATGTTGCCCATAGGGGACACCCAACAGTCGTTGGCAGTGATGGGTGTGGACATATAACAACACAGCCTGTCACAGCAGTCAGGCTATTTCTGGTATTCCTGGTAACATATGAGGTTACTAGACTATGGGCCCTGAGCAGCCATATGCCTAGGCCACATGTAAGCCCATATGTATGCAAGGCAGCACCTGATGACCCAGTCCAACAGGGACACTGGTGATATCCCAAGGGTGTATGTGCAGTTAACTATCCAGTTATCCAGGTTACACCTGTAAAGTTGTAAATAGCTCCCCTGCCTGATGTGGACAGAGTGCCCATTCCACCACAGGGTGATTGTGTGGGACACACATCTGAGCTGCCAACATGCCTAGTTCATGTCACATGCCAAGTTGAGAGCATGTGTGTGTGTGTGTGTGTGTGTGTGTGTGTGTGTGTGTGTGTGTGTGTGTGTGTGTGTTAACAGAGTGGAGCATGAGTTGCATTCATGCAGCAGCCCCAGCAATGTGGAG
This sequence comes from Protopterus annectens, assembly GCF_019279795.1. NCBI lineage: Eukaryota > Metazoa > Chordata > Ceratodontiformes > Protopteridae > Protopterus > Protopterus annectens. The sequence goes on along the minus strand of NC_056735.1, from coordinate 806,116,584 downwards.
TCTGTGATTGCCTTACATGCTATACTGAGGAGTATGTATGATGCTGGGTAGAGGATTGCCCTTATAGCCTATGGTACATGTTTGATGCCCTGGTATTCCCTGGTCGGGAACCTCTGTGATGTCCCCAGCTCCTGCATGTGTTGTGTGATATGAATGATGTACAGGGAATTATACACAATAATGGGCCTCATTGGGGGGAATATGGGGATGTTTATACCCCATGTCCCTTAATGACATACCCTTATGTATGGCATGGTGTTGCCAGTGATACTCCTGGCAGAACCAGTTCCCATGTTTGTGGCCAGAGACAATGAACTGTACATTCTGCCATGTATAGTTCATGGCTGTCCAACATACTTCATGTAGGGCTAGCACATAGCTTGACTGTGTGCATGCACAAACTCACACATCACTGTCACATGCAGGTCACCAACAGATGCACACAGCTCTTCTTCATGGCCCAGCTGACCAGCACCCCTCCAAACACCCACACATTATGTCAACTGTATGGCACAGCCTAGGCCTTTGGCAACCCCACACCACACTCTGTGCATGTGATAATACCTATGCCACATCCCTGCTATCCATACCATCGATGCATGAACATGCTAATATGTGTCTGATGCACAGGGTGAATATAGTACAGGTAATGGCAGTTTGTAGTGTAATAGTGTTATGTATGGCATGTAAGGTGCTGTCTGCTGGCAATTGTCATGCATAGACATCAAAGTGTATTTATCTTTGTGCCATGATGTTTATTGCTGTTAGTACTGCTGACTGACTGTTGTCTCACAGACCTTATTCTGTTTCCATTGCAGGTATCTGTGTGTCTAAGTCATAGTGAGCTGCTGCTATTACAGGAGCTCAGGATGGTGGAGTGGCAATGCAGAGACCTTTTCATGCCTAAGGTACAGCTGTATATGTGCATGTTTATCTAAGTGCATATGCATGTAACAGTGTGTGATGGACAATGGGGGCTGATAGCATAACTTGCATGCATACCCCTTGACACAGCATGCTTCTCTTGATACGTCACCTGGGAGTTCCATAGGATCACAGGTTCATAGGTATAGAGGAGGTTACTAGAGTACTGGCCCTGAGTCCCTTACAAGCCTAGCCAGTACTATATTCCCCAAAATAATCATCAATCAGCACCTGTTGCCCCTGGCATTGCTTGACACACTTTGGACCCCTGAGACAGATGCATTTTTTCCCATCCACTAAACCTTGATGCAGTTGATGAGAGTCTTCATGGTACTCTGACATGCTTGGGGAGTGCATTCCTGGGACAGAGCAGCCTCTGGGACACAAACATATCTTTCCAGCTGTTTTTATTTTGCTGTCTCATATGTGATTCAAGCCTGTCGTGCCTGTAATGTGCACAGAGTTATACTGACATATATGGGGCAGCTGTTGAAGGGCTGAGTGCAACATTGCCATCTAGGCATGCCACAGCCCACCTGTGGACAACCTGTCCAATACTGAGTGGGACAGTTCTGATTCAAAGCTGTCTGCATGGAACAGGTGTTGAAGGCCATGGATAACCTTCGTGGGTGTTCGCATAGCCTTTCCATTTGGTGCAGATGTCTGCATAGGTACATACCAGACCAGTCATGCTGCTAATGTATTGTTGTACTGACTGAGGACTACACAGAGGTAATGTCCACCTTTTGCCTGGATGCAGTCTCTTTACCTATGTGGTGAACCATGTCCAAGCCTTTTCTGACCACTGCCACTAATTGATGGCTGAATGCAGCAGTGTTATCAACATGAGTTGCCAGGTCTGTCAGTGCAGTTTGTGAGTTTATGGAGTTGCAGTTGATGTGGGAAATAGTGGGTCCATGTTCTCACCATATGGTACGATGGTACTGATTTCTACATTCAGCTGGAGGCCAGCACCTGGCCACCATTCCATACCTGCTGTATGATCCCACTGCAATGTGTTAACATCAGTTTGTGGGTCAATGACAGACAGCATACTACTCACAGTTGCCACAGCTTTAGGCAGTACCTACATATGTGGGGGGTGGCAGTTAGCATTCATGCCTCTTCATACATGTGGGTCATTGTGGGCAGAAGCTACTCACTGGGTGTACACATGTCTACATGTTGCAGACACATAGGCAACACATAGTAGGGCTGCCACCTTATCAAATGTGGAATGTGGGACACATCTTGTATCCTGACACTTGGCAGGACATACCATACCCACAGCAAGTGCAACAGACAGGACTTTCCTTGGTTTGCCAATATGATGGCTTCTTTGTGTCACATTACCATATGTTATGCTATTTCTCATACCAGTAAGGTGCTTCTGATGTGAAATAACTGCTTTATGCAGGTAGACAACCTTAGAAAGTGTTTGTTGTCCTACACTCTGGGGACCTCTGCATTGTTTGTGTCATTGTCACTGCTCACACCTGGCTAAAGATGGACTGCAACCAGCAGGGTAGGACAGGTGGTGGCCATAGCTCTCACCTCTATAGATGTCTTCAGAATATCCTGATGTTTGCCACATATTTTTGTTCCATTTGGCATAACATTGTGGTTTTCTGGCAAAGTAGTGTGAAATCATTGAAGACTGACATTATACAATAATGACAGATTTTTTCCTGTCAGACTTCATACCCTTCAGAAATGCATGTAAATGCACAACATGTTATGCTACTTACTTTGTATGTTTGTCAGAGCAATATTTAAAGATTGACCCTAATATTTGGGCTTTGTCCGACTTTTATGTATGGCTTTCTCCAGATGTCTTTCTGAAAGGGGTTGAGAGGTATGTTTGTGACACTAACGCAGGCACACTGCTGCAAGGGGATATACATACATACACACACACAAACACACTCAAGCACTACCCTTGTTGATAATAGTACCCCTACCTAGCTAGTTATACATAAGAGAGTGCAATATACATATAGCATGAACAACGGAGCTTATACAGTTCTACAGTGCCTGCCACTACTATAAAGGTGGTTGACATCTGCATGTGCTGTAAGGATTGGCACTGGGAGGTTAACAGGCACTTAAAATGGTATTGGTGTGTCACACGCACTGCTGCAGGGGTCATGCATTCCGACAGTCATTCAGAGAGTTGCCAGTTTTGGAATTAAACGCCTATCTATTAAGTTATGTACAGTATAGCCCACCGTACATATTGCATGCACCACAGTGCTATTGTGTTTGAAAATGTGTAAATCTACATCTAAGGCACATGACCTCGGTAGGTCATGAATAGGTTGATGATGGTGGAGTTAGCAGGGTGGTACGGGCACACAAAATGGTATAAACATTGCAAGCAAACAGGCAAAACAGCCACACTACTACAGAGGATATGCACACAGAGACACATACACTTACACAGTTGCCCATATTGAGATTACAGCCCCTACCTATTTAGTTGTATGCAGTATAGTGCTATGTCCTTATTGCATATGCCATGGAGCTTATAAGCCTGGGGCATACCTCTCAACCTGTTAGACGAATACATGTGGACAAAGCCTTTAATAATGGAGGGATACAGGCCTAAAAATAGAGACATATTTTACATATTGCTCTTACAAACGTAAATAACTGATAGAGTGAAAGGTTTTGTATTACCATTACTTTTGTGAAGGGTATGAAGTCTGATACTCTGAAGAATGTCATTATTTTCTTACTTCAGCTCCTAATGCTTTGCCAATGATTGGCCAGGGAACCATAATTTTATGACACACAGACAAAATATATGATGAAATCATCTGGCCAGTCTGCAAACTGTATACAGTTGAGAGGTATGGCCTGCAGAGTGTGAAGCAGTGCATCTAAGGTGGATGATATCAACAGGCCCTGTAAATTAATGCAATGGGGGAAGCCAGCAGGGAGGAACAGGCTTCAAAATGGTATAACCAATACAGACACACACACACACACACACACACACACACACACACACACACACACCATTGGCAGTCTTGAGATTAGAATACCTACCTATCTAGTTGTATGCACTATAGAGCTATGTACTTATCGCATGCACCACAGAGCTTATATGCCTGCAGGGTGTCCAATGCTGTATCTAAGATGGATGACATCAGCAGGCTCTATAAAGTACGGTAATGGGAGACTAACAGTCCTCAAAATATGTTGGCATGGTACATACATAGGCAGGAAACACATAAAGCCACAAGGAACCATACTTATATATATGCATACACACACACGCATACACTCAATTAACATTTTTGGGAATTGAACCACTGTCTAGCTGTCTATACTATAGGAGTATATACTTATCACATGCACCACAGGAATTATACATATAGAGAGTGTCTGGCAGTGCTGTTGAGGTGGATGACATCAGTAGCTGCTGACAGGAAGACCACTGTTGTGGAGGACAGTATTCATGGGGCCAAAATATGGGTGGCCATTACACAGGCATAGGCCTGTTGGGTGTGTGTATTCTGCTGTACATGTAACACATACAGAAACACACTCACACACACAGCGACTGATGTGAGAGTGCAACCCCTCCCTACCTACTATTACACAATGGGCCTCATCATAGTATTTGCACATGCCACTGGTTCAAACTGGTGTACATGTGGCTGTTGCAGTACATTACTGTATGCCTTTCAGAGTCTCTCTCTCTCTTTCTCTCCCTTTCTGTCTGTCTCCCCCCATCTATGCCTCTCTGTAAATAATATATTTGTATATGTTATCTATATATCTGTATGTATATCACAGTCAACAGATCCAGATAAATACTATATATACCACATACAGATAAATGGGGGTAACCATGTCTGATGCAGGTGGGGATAGGCAGTTAAGGTGTAAGTAGGAGCATACCCAGTATGACCATCAATAGTAAGAGTGGGACTCCAGTCTGGACCTACCAGTACTCTGGTCCAGGATTTTGTGTGCTATAGCCGATTAGCTGATGAGCCCTGTAAACAGTCCAGCACCTCACTGATAGACTGGCCGAGGGATCTTCTAGCTGTATGCTATCCATGAGTCATATCTAGGGTGGGTACAGACTGTATTGGACTGAGCAGAGTTTTTCATAATATGTGAGGTACATTTTGCACAGCACTGTGATGTCCTGGTATGTCAGTGGCAGATCAGTAGAAATTAATGTGAGGAACCGCTGGCAGACATTTGTCTACTGACTCCATACACTTCAGGGTACCCATGCTACTGCATGATGTATTGTAGTCTGCACATTCTACGTTTGTGTGGCCAGTGGTTCCTCCTTCCCCTTATATGTGGCCCTTTGTCCTGTTCTGCTCCAGTCACAGGCTTTGTCCACAGTTGCTGTCCTTATGTAGGTGTAGTTATGGTGTGAGTGGGGTAGAAGTCATAACATCACACACAGGGTTACTGACTGCACACCTCTGACTGTACCTGTTTAGCAGGTTGGCCAGTATTGTGCCCCTTACATCTGCTCTGGTGCTCAGTCAGTTTGCGCTGCACTGTTCTTCTAAGGCTACATGTTGCCCATACTTGTCTAACTCTTACAGGCAGACATCTTGACAGGGCTATATATCACAGTCGGACACAGGCCCAGACATGGGGACAGCAGCTTAATATTGCTCTTCCAAATGTAGACAGTTGGTAGACTGGTTTTGTATTAGATTGTATTTTCTTATTGGTATGATGTTTGCATCTCAACCGTCTGTCATTGATGTTTTCACATCAACCTGTATTGTTTAGCCAACAGTTTGCCAGACAAATGCAATGTTATGACAAACAGAACAGATATATGAGGCATACGTGTGGACATACTAAGAAACCCTGACATTCGTGGGGTATGGATGGTGCCCACTGACTTGTTGTGAGTACTGACACAATTATGTGGCAGCCTTTGTATCCTGGTGCTACACTGACGACACAACCGGCTGTTTTAGTAGGCACCATCTAGGTTACTCAGAGCTGTGTACTGTCCATATCTGTGACCCACTGTCCCTCTATTGTCCAGCTTTCCTGCAGCAACAAATATTGACATCTGGACAGCCTGTAGAACTCCTACCATAGGTGTAGCTGACATGTAAAATAGCATGCACAGCCAGTCTCAAACCATGGACCCTGTCACCAACAGTAATGCACTTAGCCCAGTGAGCCAAACCAGCCACCAGTCAGTGCTGTCTATTTCCTGACAGTATTAACCACACACATACCTAGCACATTGACACCTGAATATTGTGGAAATGGAACATGTTAGCAAGTTGATTGGGACAGCCCTGGGAATGTGTGGTCTGCTGCTATTACCTTACAAACATAACTGTTATTGCAGTTCTATGGGAACACGGGTGTGTCATGGGTTGGAGACCATACCTCTTAACTGTACAGATTTTCACCAAATGTTCAGATGTTTGCCTCACATTTTGGGTCCATTTTTCATAAAATTGAGGTTGTCTGGAAAATGACTGGCAAACTATTAAAGACTGAAGTGAGAAAGTAATGGCATACTTTTGAGTTTCAGACTTCTTACCATTCAGAGAATTCATGCTACTGCAAAACTTGTTATTCTATCAACTTTCTATGTTTGTAAGAGCAATATTTAACACTTGTCCCTGTTTTTGGGCCTTTGCCCCACATTTCTTTATGGCTTTCTATGTATGGGACTCCAACATTGACATCCATGCATCTGTCCTATGACCCCGCTATTTGTAAGTCCCTCACATAGTGCAGTGGATTTTGCTGGCTTGGCGGCCTACTGCATATTCTGGGGCAGCCAGTATTTGGCAGAAAATTCCTGTTGTCCCACATAGCTGCCCATTGTCTGCTGCTATCCCCGTAGCCCACTCCATTCCCTTGCATACATGCAGCAATACCATACATATGCTACCACAGTCTACTTCCACATTCATTTGTTGTTAAGAAGAGTGACTTACCTTGTGCTAGCAGTAGTTGAGAGGACAGTGCTTCAGGGTTGACTCTGTCAGATGGACGCAGTACACAGCCTATACATGATAAGGTGTAGATAGTGTGATGTATTTAGCATCCATTTTACTGTGTGTATATGAATCAGAGTGAGGTGTCAGTCCCTGGGTCCCTAGGTTGTCAGTATATTTTGCCAAGGCCAGGGCATACTGGGCACACCTATGTCTGCCTACAGGGACAGACTCAGGGGGTTCCTCCTCCGTCTCCCCCTATACCTGTGGGGACCTTGGCAATGGTGAGGGGCTGTGTCTCTCTTCCCTGTAATGGTCCTGCCACAGCTGTTTCCACAGGATCAAATTGTGTAGCATGGCACATACTATGAACATGTGTGCACATGTGGCTGGAGAATACTACAGGTCTCCACCAGATATGTCAAGGCAGCGGAACCGTGACTTGAACAGCCCAAACACATGCTCAGTGATGTTACTAGTTTGTACATGTGCCTCATTATGGCATTCTTTAGTTGGTGTATGTGCATTTCTGAAGGATGTCATTATCATAGTTCCAGTGCATAACCAGCATCCCTCACTAGATAGCCATATGGAATGTCCCTCCTGGTAAATGCCTGGTACAGCTGTGATGTGTGCCAGATGTGGGAGTAGTGATAACTGCCAGGGCTGCAGCACACACATTGATGATAATGCCCTGGGCATTGCACATGACCTGGCAGTTGATGGAATGATACCCCTTACGGTTAATGTAGACTCTACTCTCCTCACCGGGTGGTGCTTTGATGTGCCCATGAGTGCAGTCTATAGCATGGAGTACCTCTGGGTAGTGTGCTACATGGTGGAAGAGATGTGTATTGCTGGTCCTCTCCTCAGAGGTGTTGGGGAAATAAATGTGCTCACTGTCATGTGTTATCATGACATCCAGGAACTGATGGAGTACTCTGGATGCTGATGCCTGTGAGATCCTCATGATGCCCCCAGTAGGTTTTTGGAAAGTACCCGTAGCTAGTATTCTTAAGGTGACACATACCTTTGCTTCCACTGGGATGGGTTCTCCTCTGTTGTCTCAGGGTCTGAGGTGAAGGCAGCAGAATTTGGTGAGCTCCTGTAGGATGTCCCTATCCACCCTGTAGAGCTCTACCTTCACCAGCTCACATAGCCCCTGAAAGGTTACCCTGGGCTTGAACACTCTTCTCCTCCTCAGTCTGAGCCTATTGTCATCATCATCATCATCATCATCACTGACCTCAGCCTGTAGTGCATACAGATGTAGGGTTCCTATTAGATGACCGAAGATGCATTATATCGAACGCGTCTTGGTCGAACTTAAAACAAAGAAAATGCAAAATAGAGAAGCGACTTTTAAGCAAATTCTTTCCCAGGGAAAGAATTTGCTTGGCTGCTTCTGTTACTTTGCCATTTTTGGCACTGTAGTGCGATCTCAGAGTTGGCATATTTAAGTAGGGGGGTGTTTGGAGTGAAGCCCCCCACTTTATGTATTGTTTCAATTTTTTTTTTTTTTTTTTTTTTTTTTTTTTGGAACAGCGATTTTTTTCCCATGGAAAAAAATTACAGTTCTGAGCTTTCAAGATTGTAAGCTTTCACTTACATGGGTTTGATTATTCATCATTCGCTTTTTTAAGCGTTCGATGATATAATATAGACCCCCAGATGTAGCAAAGCAGCAGCAGCCCCTATTATTTTGTCTGTTAAAATTCCCAAGTGTGTACTCCAGTGGTGCAGGGTATGTGGGAAAAATCAGAATGAAGGGTGTATGCATACATTATACTGGTGTGCTTCAGATGCAGGCTATGTGATTGGCTGACTATGATACATTCCACCTGCCAGGTATATTACTGAGGGGTTTGAATCGGCCAGTGAAAGTGGAAGAGGGCTTATCGGTCATTTATGCTTGATTGGCTTTCCCAGCCTGTTTACCCTTATTTTTTTTTTTAATTTCTTCCACTACTAAGCCCCGTGGCACTCCACACAAACCCAGGGTGCTAGTGTAAACATTGCTGAGCAGAAAGGGCCCTCACCTGTACACGGTCACACTTAGCTTTTCTTTAACCAGCTAAAACATGAGACACTGGGCTAAGCACAGCTTAGCAACCTCAGACACACTTCCCTGCTTAGCTGTGCTTAGCTGAGCACAAACAGGCGCCACTAAGCTCCAATCAGCTTAAAAAAGGTGTGACACAACCCCCTTTTGATGTTAGCTATCTGTACTGCCTGCACCAACACAGTCCTAGCCCTACCATAGTTAGTACCTACAAAACAGGCCCTTTTTGCTATTCAATAAACCTGCCTCATTTACATCCACCTAATTGTGTATACCCTGGATACAGCACTACACCAAGCCCTATCTCCTTAGCTACCACTATAACCTGCCATTGTACGACTTTGTATGCTGGGCACTATAATGCAATTACTTTGCCTACCTTAAATTTCATATTTTACACAATTTTTTTTATTACTAGCATGTTTGTGCACTGCTGCATGCCGCTTAAACATGACATATGTATTAAAAAAAGATTAATTTTGATATGTAGCATTGCTTTTTAGTCTCAATGTCCATAGATTTGGCCATTTGCATGGCTGCTGTCACATATACAAGCTTTTTTGGGGGCTGTTACAACCCCTGTTTTAATTTTATATTCCAGTACATGGTTACTAACCATGTACATTTTTCCTGCAGACACAGTGCAGACACAGCACCTACACAGAAGCCTCCATGTTTGCACAGTGTCTGCACACTCATAAACACCCTTAGCCCTGTTTCCTGGATCACTCGGCAGCCATATTCCATGTTTGGGCCACAACGCTATTCCTACATGGAGAATCCCTCTGTGTAGGGTTTTTTGAATTACCCCTAAGATCTTGTTCCTCCCTGTTTGTTGATATACCACATCACTGTGGTATTATCTGTGAACACCTTGAGAGGCCCTGGAGAGAAAAGAGGATGAAAGGCCTGAAGAGCCAGCAGAAGAGCTCTCATCTCTTTGACATTGATGTGCTCCTTCTGCTAACGAGGCATTCACACCACCTAAACTTTTAGGGAGCCAAATGTCACCCCCTATTCCATATCTGAAGCATCTGTGAACAATTCCTGAGTGGGAAGAGGGGAATGAAAAAGGATCTCTGGATTCAAAGACATCTGTTGAATCTATCAGTGAAGTTTCTTCCTGAGACAAGGAAGTCTAGAGTACATGCATGTTGAAGCCACACTGACTTTAGAAACCACTGAAACTTTTTCATGTGAAGTTTAACCAGAGGAGCATCAGAATGGTGAATGCCATGAAACCCAGAGTTCTAAGAAATCCCTGCCTGTAATGGAAGCCAGAGGAAGAACAATATGAAAGAAAGAAATGAGAGTTAAAACCTTTGGAGGGGGCAGGGAAGTCAGCACTGGCACCGTCTGAATCCTGCAACCCAGAAAAACATGATCCTAAGAAGGAGTGAAAGAAGACTTTTTGAAATTTATTGTGAACCCCAGACTCTGAAGGAGGGAAATGGCAAAATAAAGATTTTGAAAAAGGGTCTCTGGAGAGACTTGGAATGGAAGGGGCATGTTACGTGAAAGTGAGATGAACAGCTACCAGTTTCAACAAGAAACAAAAACCTTACACTGTTGGTTAACCAATTATCACAACAAGTAACAGCTGTTTCACAGGCACAGAATAATCATCGAGAAAGCACTTACCATAACAGGGTGCCTTTCTCTAGGTTCATAGAATGATACTAGGCTATTGGCCTGGAGACCCTTATAAGCCTAGCCAAGAATTTCACCCATGCTCTCACAAAGTCAGCCTCTGTTTTCCCTGTCCAGCAGGGACACAGGTGGGATCCAGGGGTATATTTTCTGTTTCCCATCCAGTCGTCCAGGTTCCTCTTATAGAGGGCTAGTGAGGTACTCTGCTTGACATGGAGAGAGTGTCTATTCCACAGATGGGGGAGTCATTGGGACACAAATTTTTCCTGCCAACAAGTTCTATTAATGTTACAGACCAGGTTGAGAACTTGCATGCAGATTGCGCAAGTGGAGTTTGACTTACGGATATGCAGCAACTCCATCAAGGCTGAGTCTGAGACAGCCATGTATGCCAGACACAGGCCAACTCTGAACAGTCTCTACAAGACTGAGTAGAGAGACAGGGTTTTTAACCTATCTGTATAGGACAGGTGCTTGAGACCCTGGATTTTCCTGGTCAGGAACCTCTGTGGTCTCTCCAACTGCTGCATGTGCTTGGCAAATCACATGTCAAAGGGGGTCTGTACTCAATAATGGGTCTGATAAGGGTACAGGGATGTTATGACCTCCTTGTCCCTGGATGAAATACCCTTATTTATGAGGTGGGCCATGTAGAAAACATCCAGTACAATGGAGGCAACACGGTGGCCAAAAGTCAGGTTGCTATCAACCTGGGTGCCCAAGTCAGTCTCAACTGATTGCATGCTTAGTATGTTGTTATTAATGTGATGATTAGTGGGGACACTATTTTCCCCAAAGGGGATAATGATGCATTTCTTGACATTCAGTTTGAGGCCATGCTTCTGGCACCAGTCATTATTTTGGGTAAGGCCCTCTTGGAGGATGATCACATCACTAGAGGAATTAATGACAGTGCCCAGATTGCAGTCATTTGCAAACTTGGTCAGCCATAGACCACTGGTTTTGGCTTGCACCTCAGAAAAGTATATCCCAAATAGTAGAGGCCCCAAGATTGATCCTTAGGGTACGCCGCTTGTTACGGGTCTACTACTAGAGGTGGTCTAACTACTAAAGGTGGCTTCCCCTATTTTGACTGAGTGTGTTCTATCAGTGAGCCAGCTAGCTACCCATCTGGTAACATATGAGCTGATGCCTAGCTGGGATAGTTTACCTATTATGCCTCATTGGGGAATAGTGTTGAAGGCTTTGGCTTGGTCAAGGTAGGCAGTGTGCACTGTCTTCTCCTCATCCATGGCTTTGGTTACTGTTTCAAAGAAGTCGACCAAGTTTAACAGGCATGATCTCCCTTTGACAAAACCAAACTGTATGGGATCAAGCATTCGGAGGTTGCCAATGTCCTTGCTAATAAGGTCCATGATAATGCATTCCATGGCCTTGCAGATCAGGCTAGTTAGGGTCGGTGGATGCTCCACCTTTGTGTAGAGGGATGACAATGGCTGCCCTCCATTCAGCTGGGACGAAGGTGGTGCACAGGCTTTGGTTGAATAGAGTGCCTAGTGGTGCTGAGAGCTCTTGCCTGAGTTCATGTAGGACACAGCCAGGAATGTTGTTGGGTCCCATGGAGGCTGTATTTTTTGCCTTTGAGAGGGTATTAATAACCTGCTACCTGGTGATGAGGGGAAGGGCACAGGTGCTGGGGTTGTCCTGGTTTACTGATGGGTGGACAGGGGGGGTGAAGATTTCACTGAACTTGTCTGCTAGCAGGTTGGCTATATCTATGGCATTTGTGTATGCGGTATTCTTGACCACCAATTCAGAGCAGATTTGGGACTTACCTTTGAGATTGCAGACATATGCGAAGAAGCCCTTGTGATTGTCCTTAGTGGGTGTGGCCAATTTGGACTCAAAGTTAGCCTTAGAGGATTTCACTAGTGACCTTATTTGCTTGTTCAGACAAAGGAGAGATTGCTTCCAACTTGGCACCTGCTCCTACTTGGTCCTTGACAGCAATTTTTTTCTTTTTATGATATTGTCTGTTTATTGCTGCTGTCCACCAGACAGATTTACTCTTCTTTGAGGAAGATGATTTGGTCCTGTTGGGTATTGCTGAGTCCATGCAGCTATATAGGTGCTCATATAGTTTTCTGGTGTAGGCTTGGACATTAGTGCTTTTTCCAACTGAAGGGATGGTGACTGTGAAGATGCTTATAACTGCTCTCAAGAGGTTGTAGTCAGCTTTGGAAAAGTTTTTTTGTTCAACCTTGGTGGGGGGGGGGGGTCAGGGGAGAGGGTGACTTTGAAAGTGATTGCTTTACGGTCGGATCTTACTAAGGAGGATGACACTGTAGGGGTGCTACAGTGGCTACTCATGTTGGTTAGTATCAGGTCCAGGATATTTTCACTTCTTGTGGGGTTATCGACCAGCTGATCCAATGCATTGCCACTGACAAAGTCGAGGAATCTCTGGGGATTCGTGTTTGAGCTAGAATAGGTCTTCTACTCTATGGTTGGGTAGTTAAAGTTGCCCAGGATCAGGGTAGAGGGTTGAATCTTGATGGATTCATCTATGTCCAGATAGGTGGAGTGAGCCTCCTGAGTCATGGTTGGGGGTCTGTAGCTAGCTACGATTTGAATAGGTGTTTTGTCAACAGTTAACTGCACCTGGAGTGTCTCCTGTGAGTCATACTGTTTGACCAGCTTGGAGGTGTGTATGTCTTTGATAAATACTGAAACTCTACCTCCTTTGGCTTTGTAGCCCTCTGTCTGGGGTCTGAAAGTATGGTAGGACAAGTAACCAGGTAAGGCTGTGGTGCTCTCCACAGCTTTGAACCAGGTTTCAGTAACTGCACAAATGTCAGCATTTTCCAGGGCAAGGAATGCTTGCAATGAGTGCAGTTTCATGTCAAGACTCCTAGCATTTAGCAGCATAACCTTTAAATTTTGTTTAGAAGAATTGTTCACGTTGATGATTTTGTCCTCATGGCTTTGCCTAAAAAAAGGCACTATGGGGGAGGCAAGAGCCTTTGCTGGAAGCCTGAGGCCCAGGGGAGACATATCCATATCTGGCAAAGAATTGTGTTCTGTCAATCATGTCCTCCCAGGCTGTCAGGTACTGCATCCCCTTGGAATGACACCTAAAACTAAGCCAATTGTTAAAGTCAATCATTTTCCGTTTGTACTGAGGCATTATTCTGGGTGACGGTAGGATGCTGCTTAAGGCTAGAGGCATACCTGCCTGGGACACATAGTCAGTAACTCCGATCATGTCTTTCTTCATATAGTCCAGAGAAATACGTCTCAAGTCATTCACACCAACATTGACTATGACAGAGTCATAACAGTACCTGTTGTTGAGAGACCTGAGTGCATGAGTGATATGACAGATTCTAGCACCTGACAAGCAACTTACTGTGACTTTGCCCTTGTCTAGCCTGGTGAGGGGCATATCTGTGTCTCATGATAGAGTCTCCTATGACTAGTATGTTTGGTTTGTGGCTGGGCCTTAAAGGCTGTGAGACGCAGGCATGTGTACTATGTGTGGTGCTTGGTGTGGTTGGTTGTGATATACGTGCTTTTGCCTCAGAGGTCTCTTTTGTTTAGGTATGTCTTTGTTCAGAACCTTCAGATATGTAGGAATGTACTGTACATATTTGGGTGGTGTTAGAGGTGTGGTGTTTGTCTTGTTTGTGCAGACAACCTTCTCAATGCCAGATGTACTGGCTTGTGATTGGGACAGCAAAGATTCTAGGTTTTTAATGTAATTGCATCTCTCATATATTGTGTTACTAGGTGGTAGAAAAAGAGGGTTGTCCGTGTACATGAGGTAGTTGCTACATTGTCTCAGGATGCCCATATCAACAAGACTAGCAGGATAAACCACAGGAAATTATCTATCCATGGTTGTCAGAATCTGTGGAAGAGAGGTCAAGGATGGTAGACTGGGTACTATCAGAATAGAGTACCTATAGGTGTGAGTAGGGCTGGATAAAATCACAGTAGTTACAAAGGAGGGTGTCAGTTACACAGGAGTGCTGGTAAGGAAAAAATGCAACTGAGATACCATGCAATGGGTTAAAACAGTGCAGTGGCAGTGTGAAATGAGCAAACAAGTGCAACACCCTGCGGGTTTAGATACCAGAAAAGATGGAAGACTCTAGAAGCTAGAATTACTACCCAGTCCTGCTAGCCCCTGCACTTTCAACCAATCACTCATTCTAGAGAAGGTCAGGCAGCCCTGTTACTCTCACTAACAGAGAAGACAAGCCACTACCAGCATAAGAGGGCTGCCAGAAACACAGGAAACTCAACAAGCAAAACAACCAGGCCTGGATAACAGCAGACCTCTATCCAGGCTATGCTACCTGACTAGAACAAAGAAACCTCACATAAAAGCACATATAGAGTACTCAGAAACAGAAAATACAACTCTCAGTAAGAAAAAGCAGTTTACAGTTAAGTAATTCAATAAAAATTCAATTACAGTAATGAAACACTATCTAGCAATGTAAATACAGTTAAAACAGTATAAAACAGTACAAAATGAAGTGAAGCAGTAAAAAAAATGTTAGTGCAAAATGTAGTAGATTAACTGTATAGCACAACTATGAGTGTTAAGAAGTGCAATTCATTGAAATAAATGTAAAAAAAAAACCTTATTCTGCTCTTGGAGCCTCACAAAGTACAAGTGTTTCTTTCCTCACCCCAGTTCAAAGAACTAACATTGCCTTAACTTCAGGGGAGAACCTACCAACGTATGGTAACATGGTAAATGATGTGAATGAAGCAGGTACTAACTGGATTGTAGCTCCAGAGGATCTTACAGTGCTGTTCACATTTTCACTCAGTGACTGGATAAAGGATGGGGGTGAATGGAGAACCAGAACACAGGAACAGAAAGGGGAATAAGGGACATTATACCAGCAGCGAAAACTATTTCAGGATTTGGTTTTGAAATATAAAAAGCTTCAATTAGAGAACTTCTATTTAAAAGAATGTGTGAGGAGAGAGATAATTCCGAAAGGACTTCACTGCTGGAAGTATCCTAATGGACTTATAAAGGACTCTCCTTTACAGTGTGAGCTGATTTATTTATTTAACCATCATGGTTGTGAATTGCTTACTGTGTTAATTAATGACAATGAGAGAAAATTTTTTGTATTAAGTAATGATATTGCACAACTGGATGAGAGCATTTGGTCAGATTTGTTATTTGAATCTAAAATTAATTTGTACAAAAATATTTTTGTCGGTGTTGAAAAGAGTATTAGTGAGTTAAAAAATAAGAAGGAAAGAAGGTTAAACAGAGATAAGACAGAATATGAGAAGGGTCAGGCCTACCCCCATCCCACATTTATAAAGGGTAAGGTAGTAAGTAATGGTACAAGCAATACCAACAATGTTAATTCTGATGCCTACATGGATGAAACAGGAGACAATAAAGAATTTGAAGATGTAGCTGACCCTTTAGAGTACCCACTTGAGGTGGTCCCAGAGGTTATTGAACAAAAGGAGGGGGATTGCAGACAACAACAGCAACTGCAAACTGGGCAGGACAAAGCGAGGGGGAGAGGGAGTGGGAAGAGGAGATTTTAAAAGCTGTTTATAATTCCAAGGGTAACTTTAAAATCTTTAACTATAGTGTTGCCCCATTTACTAGTGATGGGCCGACCTATTGGAGAAAGGTTTGACATTTATACCAACAAGAGGGGCTGATGTAGTGGAGACATTGTTACAACTGAAACTTTTTTGTAGGAAACATGGGCTTGCTTTTTTCTTTAGGGGGAACAATGCTGACATATTTTCAGGCATGAGAAGACCCAGTACCTTTATTCCACCTATACACCCTGTGGTTGGTATTTTTGAAAAATTGTGCAAAACTGACATCAGAGTCATGAAAAAAGACAAAACCATGCAAGGGCCCCATTCTAATCTTTCAAAATGGGAAGAACTAGCGAGTCGCATTAGTACTGACAAACATTTAAGAATAATGAAACATGATAAGGGTGGGGGAATAATTGTGATGAATTCAAGTGATTACATTAGCAAAATGTTTTCTTTATTATAAACTGACACTTATACAGAAATTTCAAGGACTGAGTTAAATATAGCTTTTAAAAATATAAATTTGATGTTAGAGGACATGTTGTTGAACCAAGAGATTTCTCTTGATGAATATAATCTTTTGAAAGTCCCCTGTCCTATGATACCCACCATATTCAGTATCCCAAAAGTTCATAAGGATTTAAACAATCCCACCTTACGTCCCATTGTGGATGCAAAGAAATCTATCATACTCCCTGTGGCTAAGTATATTGACAAGAGTGTTAAGGCGACACTGGAGAAATGTGCTTCTTTATATAAGGACTCATGGGATTTTTTTATCCAAAATAACTAACAGGATTTACTCTGACAACCTTTGGTTTGTTACTACTGATGTGTGTGATATGTACTCAGTTATTCCCCATCAAGAAGAATTGGAACTGTTTTTGAGTTCCTGTCAGAAAACTCAGAATTAACTTCAGCTAAGTTGTCCATACTCGGGTCCTTCATTGAAGTGGTCTTGGAAAATAATTTTCTAATTTTCGAAAATCAGTTGTTCAAATAGACCCAAGGAGTGACAATGGAGGCAATATGTTCCCCTATTTTTGGCAATATTATTCTTGCGCAATGGGAAAAACTTCATATATTCAGTTCTAAATTCAAATATTTTGGGGTTTTGTATGGTAGGTACCTGGACGATATTATTATTTTTTTTGAAGAGATGACCTCAGTAGTCTGAATGAATTCTTCCAGTATCTAAATTTAACTACCATTTTTTAAGATTTAAAATGGAGGTCCAGGA
Organism: Protopterus annectens; assembly: GCF_019279795.1. NCBI lineage: Eukaryota > Metazoa > Chordata > Ceratodontiformes > Protopteridae > Protopterus > Protopterus annectens. The sequence continues at coordinate 806,099,192 of NC_056735.1, read as the reverse complement.
ACAAAAAGTAAATTATTTAGATGTAACTGTTTATAAGAACACAGTACTGCACAGGTTTGAATCAACCTCATATAGAAAACCAACATATTCAAATTCCCTCCTTCATTATGAGAGTTGTCACCCTATACTCCAAAAGAAATCCTTTGTAAAGGAACAGTATGCTAGGGTGGCAAGAATGGTCACAGATGACCAAGTATATGTAAAAGAATGTGAAAATCTTCAAGGTATATTAAAGAAGAGGGTTGCCCAGAATCCTTTGTACAAAACAGTTTCTGAAGTGTTTAGAAAGAGGGATCAGGGCATGTATAAACCCTTACTTGGGTCTGGTGCAGAACTTACTCCAGTTGAGCATCAGATAAGATTACAAGAACCAAAGGAACAATTTCATAGGTCCTTGATCCTTCCCTATAATCTACAGTTCAATGAGATACAGGATATTATAAGGAGAAACTGGAATATATTTAAAGCTGACCAGGAATATTTGAATATTCCAGGTGACAAACCTTGTATCATTTATAAAAAAGACATCATCTTTAAGACATTATTTGAACTTACTCATTTAGAAAAGAGAGAAGGACGTATGGTAAAGTGTGCAAACTGTTCTCAGTGCAAATTTATAGCAGAAGGGGAGAGATTCAGATACCAGAACTGGGTTATGTTAGGTTAACAAAAAGATATTTTTGTTACTCAAAGGGAGTGGTATGCATGGCCAAGTGCCAGTTATGTGACAGTTATTACATAGGGAAAACAAAGAGAGCATTTAAGAACAGGATTTACCAGCACCAATATGACATACATAGACAAGATGAAAAAATTCACTTACTAAACATGTAAAAGCATACCCTAGGCATTATTTTAAATATTGTGTTATTTACCATGTTGACCTAGGTTCCAGAGGGGGTCCAAGTGATGATTATTTAGAGTACAAAGAATTTAAATGGCAAATTATATGTAATGCCACGGAACCACCGAGTTTAAATGAGAATGCTTCCCTAGCCTGCTTGTTGAGGCTGACAGCTGCCTATTATTTGTAATTATTTTTAGCAAGGTTAGCCTTTATACAAGGACTTGAACAACCATTACCACAATAACATTATGCAAAGTGTTCTGGTTTACGTTAGATGTATTTCTGTCATTATGGTTATGTGCTTATGTTAGTTTTTAGTTCTTTATTTTTTTAATGTTATTTTGTTTTAAAATGTACCTATATATTTACATGGGATCACTACTAAATCCCGAATACTTATAATACCGAAGACCGGAATCCCGACACCAGATACCCGAAAGACGAGAAGACCGGAAGACCAAAAGTGTGAAAGTTAAAATACCGAACACTACAGTAAACATACACCACACACATACACACACCTTCACCCAAAACACAAACACACAAACCTACACTACATAAAAGCAGGGGGGCAAGCCACTCTGCACCCCCCCCCATGTGGGGGGCTGCACCTCCCACCCCCCTACTTAAATATTCTGACTCCAAGGTTGCACTATACAGGCAATCACACGAAAACACCACCACACACCTACATTCCCCCCACACACACACATCACAGTCACAACACACACTTATACACACTAAAGTCCTTAACCAACATAACCAAATATAGATACTTACCTAACCTCCTGACATCTCCGTACTTCGCGATTTTGAAATTCGCGCTTCTGGTCTTCCGGTCTTCTCATCTTTCGGGTATCTGGTCTTGGGATTCTGGTCTTCAGTATTGTAAGTATTCGGGATTTAGTAGTGATCCCATTTACACACACTTGTGAATATCTGTATATGGACATTGCTGTACTGTTTAGAATACATGTTGGGTATATAGTCATGACTTTACAAATTTATAAACAAACTGTGTAGGAATTGCTGTTCAAGTATTCATACTTTGGCAGTTATATTCTGTTAGCTAAACTTGTTTAATTATTAAGGCTTTTAGAGGCTTAGTGTGTTTTGCACACTAATAATAGGTGATTTAGAGTTTTTACTTAAAAAGTATTTGGACTACACAAAAAAATTATTGTATTTGTATAACTGAATTTAATAATGTGTATGTTTTTTCAAAAAATTGTAAAGGGCTCTTTAAATTGCAGACAGGGCACACTAGTACAGCTTCTTTGTTAACTTGACATGTGACTTGTTACTTATTTTCAAAGAGCTGTGTGCATAATGGCAGTTTTTTCTGATGATGCCCATGTAATTCGGATGAAAGCACTCATTGTTGTGGAATAAAAGAATCTTGGTTTCACTTCTGCCTCCTTATTTTGGCTTCTTAAGTCCTACACATACCTTTGTCTCCAGTGGGATAGCTTCCCTTCGGTTTGCCCTGGCTCTAAGTTGAGGATGACAGAGGTTGCAGAGTTCCTGTAGTGTGTCTCTATCTACCCTGTAGCACTGTACAATTTCCACATCATGCAGATTGTGATAAGTTACCTGGGATCTGAAAACTCTTCTTTTTTGGCCTTCATCTATTAGCAACAGCAGCATCAGTATAGACTTCAGACTGTTCCACATACACATAAATTAAAGCAAATGCCACTCCTAACATTGTTTCTGTATAGAGTCGTTTGTGTGGTTATGTTCCAGCAGGTTTTGGAATTCTCATGGAAAACCAGCACTGAATCTACACAGTTGTTTTAGAGTCTGTTGAATAGCTCCTCCATCTTGGATTGGTTGATTAGCATGCAATTCAGCTATTATGCTGTAATTTGCATTCCACAGTGTTTATGTTGTTTGAGCAGCTGTGCACGGCTCTAGACATGTTGTAGAGCCAATTACTGAATCCAAAACATTTCCCTATTGTGTGTGTGGCATGGTGCAAATGGACCATGCAGGTTTTATTGAATCTAGCTGTGAATGTATTTCCTTAATCATGACTTTTGTTTGTGGAATCACTGGGTCAAAAGTTTGGGGAAAAAAGCTCTAAATTGCACATCAGAGCATCTTAACATGCTGTGGCTTCATAGAGGCTTTATTATTTCCTGCAGTGACTACAGTGCAGTCTTGGCCAGTTGGGTACACTTGAAGGTTGCATGAGAAAACTGAAGAGTATGGCAAAATTTGAAAGAAACAAGAAAAAAGTAATCTGGATGGTTTGGAGGATTTGAAATTAATAGATTTCTGTGTGCCTAGCTGCAATCTTGTAGTACTGACATTTACGTGTACCGCATATTGACATTTGTCACTGGACCTCTGTAGCATAGATGGATGCTAAATATTATCACAGAAATGAATGGACCTCTATGGAATGTGATGCCCAAATGTGGTGCAGAGGCTTGTCACAGTAATGCATAAGTAATGTCTGCCAACTTACATTCAGGGTCTTGTTGTAAAAAGCACTGTAACTAAAAGCTAGTCTGTGTAATCAGCATTTATTTTTTGGTTATTAATGTTCATGGAGAGATATTGAGTTTTGCAAATGGGCACCTGTCATCTTTTCATTTCTTTTGGTTAGGCTCATGTTTGGAATCCTGACCAATCTATGGTACTTTAACAGTAAAAAATAAAGAGAAATCAATGGTCCCATTGTTGCTTCTTTTTTTATTTATTACTGCTTAACTGTTAATGTTAGAGTCATCTTGGGAATCACGGTTAATATCATTGTCTCATTTTTGAGTGCCTTATGTTTATGTGCTAGCTTTGCTTCATTTTTCATTTGCTGTATATAATCAGTGTATATAGTATGTGAAATTGGCCCATCTTAGTGTGGCTTGTTAAAAGGATCGTGGTTACCAGAGTGGAGGGACATGATTGCAGCATGCAAGGGGTGTGACTTATTTGTCAGGAAATAGCAGGTTGTAATGCTGGCAGCCTTGGCCTTCCTACACACACCTCCAAGATGGACGCACCCATCCTTCCCCATGGTGCCAAGCACCTAAGCTGCTATATCAAATTGCATCGCCTTGGCTGTAATCTTGCCTTTATTCCTCTGTGCCATTGGTAGAGCATTGATCTACATGATTCTTTTTCATACTCAGCCTGACAGCACTCTCTGTTTAAGTGACTTGTTCAGCTTCATGCAACAGACAAATAGAGCCTGTTGGAATCAAACATTGAACTACAGAAAGAAGCATGTTAATTACTCATAGCCTTCATCCCCTGCACTAATTAACAGACAGTGATGAGGATCCTCCACTGATGAGGATGATAATGTAGGATGCATTTTTGTATGTCTTGTCTCAAAGAAATTTAAGTTAATGCATCTGCTATCAAGGTAGTACATTTTTTATTTCAGATTTTTAGGAATATAGCTGAAGTACCATTCCTCATCACTAAAGGATTGCATGGTGATTTGGATTGTTTATGTTTCACATCAAGATAACACAGCTTACCTTTCAATTCAGCTAGTACAATGCAAGCAACTTAAGCAGGTCCAAATGACTGTATACTTTATACATGCAGCTTAATGGGAAAATGTAATAATACTACAACTAATTAAAATACTGCCAATAATTAAAAAAAAAAATCACTTATTTATGTTTCCCTTAGCCTTATTTTTATAGTAAAATCATTAATATTCTGCCATACAAATGTTCAACAAAGTGCAGAAAACAATTGACTTGAACAACAATGGCATAGTTTGCCATTTAGGTTGGATGGGTGGTCTAATGGTTAAGGTATTTGCCTTACAAACACAAGGTGCTGGATTTGAGTATCAGAAGGAATAATTGGCTAGGCTCACAAGGGCAATTAGCCTAATACGAACCTATGAGCACTCTTACGATGTCTCACAATTTGCAGGCGAAAGATGGAGATGTTTACTGCCTAAATAATCTCTTTGCTTACTTAAGTTATTTATTTAGTTAGTTAGTCATGTTGACTAGTCTACTACCCCTTTTTCACAGCTGATTTTCAGGAAAGACTCAAAGTGATATTTATACTAACAAGAATAATGCAGCCTGGACACAGGGAAGTTCCCTTACTCTTTCTTTTAAGAGCAATGGGTGCTTTTACATGCAGCTTATTAAGTGCAATGGGTGCTTTTACATGCAACTTATCTACCGCCACCTCCGGCAAATGGGTCTTTGGTTTAATACCTCATCTGAAGGATGAGGCAGTGGAGTGGCCTTAGGTCAACTGGTGCCCTAGGCAAAAAGGCTCCACGGCATCCCCCTACCACACCACCCAGTGCCCCCATCCTGGTCTAGCTACATTAAATAAATACTGAAAAAGCGCCCCTGCTAGAGCGGCACCCTAGGCAACCACCTAGTTGACCTATGCCTAAGGCCGGCTATGCTGGCAGACATGCTTATATATATATATATATATATATATATATATATATATATATGCATTAAGAAGTAGTGAGACCCTCAATCTCATTATTTTTTATTTTATATCCTTTTCATTAACCTCAGACTTTCAGGTCATTCATTATAATCAAGAGCATAAATGTTGAAAAGAGTTCAGCAAAGAGGTATGGACTAGATAATGAGCCCTGATTTGTTCAGTGGAGCATTTGTATTCTTCAGATACCAAAATAATGTGACAGTTAATATTGTAACAGTCAAAAAAGATGCACTTTCTTAATGTCCACAATAACTTTATCACACCTTCACTCACATTTCAAACATTCCAGTCATAACTTTTTTAAGCAGACCCTATTTTATCTAGAAAACAAAATATTTTAATTTGAGGGGCTTTTTGAGATGGTGGAAGTTTTGAGTGTTTTGCGGTACTCTCTCATGTATGCAGTTTTTTATAAACATCTCAGGTTTCCATTCTAAGTATGTCACTGCTCTCTCTTAGCTAATGTTTTTTTTTTTTTTTTTTTTTTAATACAACAGTATGAAAGTCTTAAGAAAAGGCAGAAAAAGCCTAGTCCTAATTCCAGGCCTAATTTTACATCAAAATCCATTATGCTTGCACTGCCCTCTATTCTTTTATCATTGATATCATAGTTTAGTACTAGGGTAACTGCCTTGCAAGCCATTTTAAACCTAGCCAATTATCCCTTGTGAGACTCAAACCCTGCACTTTGTGTTTGTAAGGCAAACACCATACCCATTAAGTCACCCACCTAACTGTCCTTTTACATACAAAGTCATTATCCTCCCTTTATGAGTGATCATTGTCCTACTCTTCATCCATTAACAGTTCTATTGTTGACCCACAAATATGGTCACTCTAGGGATAAATCCATAAGCAAGAATAGGTAAATTCAAAAGTCAAATAACCAGACCAACCACACAGCAAAGGAATCTGAAGAAGTCTGAGTATACAGATGAAAGCACTTAACTCAGTTATTTGTGTATTTTAATAAATGCTAATTTGGATATGTTGGCTTTATTGCATTTAGCCACAGTTCTTATGGACTCCTTTGCTCTGAGTTGGTTTGGTTATTTGAGTTGTATTGTTGGGAAATGAACTGTCAACACATTCATTGCTGTGAAGGAATTCTGAGGTCAGCTACCACTTTGTCTTGCAAGCTACAACACTGAGACATGTTTATTGGATTTTCTCAGCTTTGGAATAATTTTCTAGCTCAAAGCTCAGGCCTTGGAGACCTGATCTCTTTACCTCCCCAGATAACTTGGTAGCTTACTGTCATTGCATGAGACAGCCCCCACATGCTCATATCCACTTTCTAGTTGGCACTTGCTGCTCAGTTTTCATTATCTGCATTCTGAATGCCTATTTAACACATGCTTAAATATTGTTGTGCAGGACAGCAACAGCACTGTCAATTAGGTGAATGCCAGAAACAAATACTACAATGGTATCTCAGTCTCTCACTTCGGCCATAATGGGAAATTCCTCATAACATACATAACTGGCATAGTGTTTAGTGTCAGTTAATCTATATGAGGGTTTTAAATGTGTGTCAATACAGAACAAGTAGAGGTTAACAGTCTTCCTCCCATTGCAGAAGCTATGCTATACTAATATAAATGTAGCTGTATTTTTCTATAAAATTGTGGTAATTGTAAATCTTGCAGTAAATAAAATGCGTAGAACAAGGAATTAATGTTTAATTAGTATAAAATTACTTTCTCTGGAAAGACAGCAAAACTGGTGAAACTGAAACTAAATGCATTCTTTGAATCTGCTAACATTTATAATGCCTAGGTGCATTCTTGTTTGGATACTAACTTGTGGAGCTCACTCCCTGGAGCTTAAATCTTCCAAGAACAGGAACAACATTATGTGATTTTGAATCTAAACAGAAAGGACTGCCTTGGACTCTTGCATAGAAAGCAACTGCAAAAAGTGATGCTGTCTTACTTCTGCACCATGCAGGTAAACCTCATTTCTGAACACAGCTAAGTCTGGATTCCATTTAGTTCTGCAATAGTTAAGCTACATTTGGGACTTCTAAGTCAGAGGTCAGTAGAATTTCAATTTATTTATTCAGCTACTGGCAGAGACAAATCTAGATAAACTGATAGGTATAATTCTTTGTAATGCCATCTGACTGATTAAATACATGCATTTTTAATCTCCCTTGTGTACTGAATCCTGCTTGTATGTTTGGTTTTACAAGCTGCATTGTTTAATTTTATTTATTTCAAGAAGTGTTTTATTATTAAATTTATGTACTTCTGGCTGGCCATTTAAGTATTATTGTATAAATGGGTGCTGTCATTGGAATGGTGCACTAATAATTATTCACTTTTACTTACTGCACAAGCTATTGCTATTATACAACTATTTAACAGATGGCTTATTTTAAGGATATAAAGAAATTGTGTTGTCAATATACTAGTGTGGTCTGTTTATCTGGAGGCAGAATTGCCATTAAGTCAGGAAGTGTTTTCACTGGACAGATACCTTTACCCTTCCCAGAAAATATTGTGTGTTTGTGTCACAAACAATTGTCATCAAATTTTAATTAATGTTGGTAAGATTTTACTGGAAGGGAATGGGCTCAGTTTGAGATGGCTGAAATTCTGGGCAGCCAATAATTATAACTCTGATCTACAGCTGTACAGAGAAAAGTTTATTTGGGTGTGGCATGTACTGGCTATAACTACGACAGCAGTGCACATTTGCTTTATGGTCTTATGGCATATATTGGCTATAACCCATAGCAGTAGTGCACATTTGCATTATAGTGTTAAGGCTAACCAAGGCTAATCACTCTTTGTATATTATTTGGAGCCAGAAGTGAGGATTTAATGTACATACCATCACATAAAAAAATTGTAAGGCCACTCTCTAACCAAAATGGGAAATGTGAGATGAGTTTGAATATTTTGCATGATATAGATTGCTCAAATACTTTTTTTCTTCTTTAAAGGTTGTAAATGAAAGTGACTTTAAAGTGTTTAATTATAGCCATCTAGATGTGGCTTCTACTCAAACGAGGCTGTTTAATAATGGTTCACATTTGTTCCCTTTTTACGGCTGATGTAGCACAAACTTTGATTGATTTGAAGTTGTGCACTCATTAAGTTACATTGTTTTATTTTGTTTGGCAATAATGATACTACCAACATACATTTGATCTTAAAAAGAAAATGTTTTAATCTGCCTTTACATTCATTTCTGGCAGTGCGTAAATTCTGCTGTGAATGGGATATTAGATAGATGTGTGTCTCCAATAGGAGAAAAACATTTTCTAATCTTGCACAGGAGGAACTGTCAGTTTTGATCAGCTTATCCAGAGACAGATCATTCAGAATAATGAAAGCTAATAAGGGTGGAGACCTTGTTATAATGAACAGTTTGGACAATTCTACAGAGATCCAAGACAAGTAACTAGGTTCTGACTTTTATATGAGTGCTTCTAGAAATTCGATCAATAATGCATATAGTCAGATCAATATGTTTCTAAGGGACCTCTTAGAACAAAATGTTGCTAATGCTGATTTGTTTATTTATTTATTTATTTATTTTTTTTTTTGCATGTTCCTGATAAACTTGTTCCAGCAATTTTCAGAACTCAAAAGATTCAAAAGGGTGCTTTTAACCCAAGTTTTAGACATATACCCCCAGATTTACTAATCTTCCGTGCAGGACTAGTCTAGTCCTGCACGCATAGAAGCCGCCGCTTAGGAGCAGGACGGCAATGCTCCATGCATATTAATGAAGGCACGCTGCCCGACCTCCTAGGCATACACGGAGCATGTACGAGTGCAAGGGGCGTGTCTGAGAGCAGAGTTGTCAGAATAAACATGCCCCTGCAAAGTAGAACAGCAGAAAGTGGAAATAAATGAGCAAGGCCGCTCATAGTTGTCCGCATATCCCCAGGAACAGTCCCTCATGTGTACAACAGCAACGGTACATATAAATAAACCGAAGATAACCCGTCATATTTATCGTAAATCTAACTACAGCTAGCCATAGATGCGCGGGTGTGCCCATCACTTAGCTATGGTTAAAGTAGCTGAAAAGGCCAAAGAGAATAACAAGGAAGATATATGCAAATGAAGTAGCACAGCAATAGTGTAGTGGGCATATCATCTGCCTAACAAGCAGGCATTCTCAGTTCAAGTCCCACTGCAGCACATACCATTCTCCATGTGAAATCTGTATATGAAAATTTTTTTCTCATATATTTCCTGTAAAACCTACTAAATAACATTAAATGTGAACTGGATGACTGTATTAATAAGGCACTAGTAGCAGGTGTAAGCACAAATAAGCAATAGTAAGCATACATAAGCACTAGTAAGTGTGTGTAAGTGCGTTTGTGTGGGGGTAAGCATTACCTACACAGATTAAGTAAAATATAAGCTAACTCCGGAGATTAGCAGTGCTTAGCACAGCGCAAACCTGCGCTCACCCGCATACAACCGCTTTAATGTGCTGTAATCAGTCAGTACCCAAAGGCCCATGTTCTGCCCAGCAACAAAATAAACAGCTCCTGCAAGGCTCGAACCAAGGACCCTGCATACCGTAGACAAAGGGAATTACCACTAAGCTATGACAGATACAAATAAAGTTGACGTTGTCAGAAACATATCATCCAGTCCAGTCATGCAACAGCACAGAGAATGTAGACCTACAGCTAGATGGACGTGTGTGTGCAAATATATATTACTATCTAAATGGATACAACATATCCATCGATGTAGTCACATATATATATATATATATATATATATATATATATATATATATATATATATATGTATATATATAAAGCTATCCACACACACACACACACACACACACACACACACACATATATATATATACATGCATATACAAATATATGAACAGATATACATGCAAATGCCGATGAATACACATATATCTGTCAACATCCATACGTCCATATATACACAGCAAGTTACACATATGTACACAGAGAAATGTCTCCATAGGTATATACGGACATAGTTAGAAATATGTAAGCAAATATATACACTCACAGAGGTATATATGGCCAAACATCTGTAGATAGCAATAGTAAATTAACAGACAAATACATGTCCACATGCACAATGAAAGGCCTTGCCAGGCCCAAAACAACATATGTCACATAAGAATTGGCATACCCCCCCGCTCAGACAAACATGACCGCCCTGCAAAACACTACCAAGCTCAATGTAATGTACGTGTGTCATTGAAATGGGGATTTAAATTCATCCTCGGTCATGTTCCACATGTTGACATTACATACCCCTCTCCCCACACACTAGGTGGCCTGAGCAGTACAGGCTCATCCAACCAAGGCCATCCATGAGCCATACATGCATTACCCACAGTTCCGCTTCCCCCACTCGCTGCACACACGCAGCCACCATCTCAACCCTGGTTACCATCCCATAGCTACCACACCACTACACAATGCCCCCCCTCCACACTCCCCCCCCCCTTGGGACTTATCCCTTATGTTGTCTCAACCCAAGTATCTTAGGTCTGGCACACACCGTAGTCCATGCACATAGCCATGGGTACCTATGTAACTCTGGGTGTAGATGAAAGTTGTATACTCAATGTTCAGGCTGTCCCACATGGGACGAATGATTATCTGGTACTAGCAATAGATTTCACGTGTGACTCTGTGTACACTAACTGATGTAGTTGTAGATATCGCAAAGCATACATGGCACACAAGGTTGGTCTGTATGCACACAAAACAGTGCCCAGCAATAACAGGTAACATGACAGGATATGTAGCTAAATATGTAGAGGTATGTGTGTGTATATATACCCATATATACATGGAGATATACCTCTCCCTCTCTGTAGTACAAATGTATACATACATAGACAGACATATAAATACCCACATATAGATATATACATATGCAGCCACCCATATATCCACATGTCGTTTTATATATATATAAATATATATATATATATATATATATATATATATATATATATATATATATATTTATATATATGTATGCATACATATACAGATATATATATATATATATATATATATATGTGTGTGTGTGTGTGTGTGTGTGTGTAAATATACACAGATATATAGCTAGGATATGATACAGCTGTTAAGCATTACATATGTTCACAGGTCATGCCAATGCGGGTGAGGGGCCCAATCAACAAACGTGTAACATGTAGCAGCAACCCCCCCCCCCAGCTAGACAGATGAAACATACAAACACGCAATAAAAGTAAACAAACCACTGCTTCCCGGACTACAGGCAGGATACTACCAGTGGGAGAGACCCGCCAAGTCTAATCTTGAAAGAAAGACAAGAATGCCCTTGTGGGACAAGACAAAAATTATATGGCTATTCAGCCTTCCAGCCATTACACAGATAATGTATGGCAGGGCACGCATGTACCCGAGCAACAAGGTTGGGGAAGCCTGATGACCCATGGGGCAAGACAACATATGTAATGGGTCTGGGGAAGTGGGGAGTAGGCAGTGTGCACTGGTGTGTTCAGACCTGACCTGCACCCGGAGTAAGGAACAGTGCCAAAGAGGAGGTGCAGGTGGAGAACTATGGGTATGTAATTATGGGCCTAGGCGTGCAGGTCTTGGCTGGAGCAGTTCTATGTGGACCGCCTCAGGGATGTAAGCAATAGTGTGCATTTGGAAGACCCGACACCTAATGAGCAGCCACGCTAGGTACAAGTCCCACAGCAGCAATGTCTAGTTTACATGGCAAAGGGCAGTATAACCAGATGTGTTGCTGCAAACCCACTAAATGACACCAAAGAACACATGGTCACAAAACCCCATTGTAGGCATGCAAGCCGAACTAATTGTCATCACAAGATATTATTGCTGTCCTCACCCTTACCTAGGGGTGTGAGTGTCCAGACCTACCCCCAAATGCAGGGTATATACACAGCTGTCACTGTAGAAGAAATGGCCAGTTGTGGACCTTCCCATCAGCCATTCTGCACATCCCTGGACATGTCCTCTACTATCAGCCCCTCTGTGTGGCCCAATAACACTACTTACCTATTGACCCCTGTTTCATTCCTAGTAATGTTCACAGTCACAAGTAGGTGACACCCTCCACACAACTATATTGGCAGAATGTGGAACCTCCAAACCCAGGTGTATTACCGCAGCTGCCCCAGACAACACATGTAAATAACACATGAAGGGAAAACTCAAGCACACTTGGATCACCACCTGGTGAAGTTCACCCCCCCCAACTAACACACCATGCCCCTACACCAACTACTGACACTGACACCTCCTTCCTGCCTCGGATACATATCCCAACACCCTGCAAACCTGCACTACTGCTCCCCCACCAATCAGTCGAACGGCCTACCATACAATTAAAATGTCCCCCCTCCACCTACCCGCATACACCTTCGCTATTCACATCTACTCTACAACACACGTATGGTATAACTAAACCTAACCTGAATACCTGAGTGTAACCTATCCAGAAGTGCTAAACTGGAATCCCATTTCACATTACACTGACCTCCGTGAACAGTCATACCTGACATGTACACCTGACTTATGCATGTATAATACCGACATGTTCATGAAGTAGCACGGGGGTATGTGGCAGCAAGCGGGAGTACGCCTGTTTGGGTGGCAGTAAGCAATGCCCACACTGGTTAAGCAATGTGGAGGCCAACCCAGTGTAAGACACCATAACCGGAAGTCAGCAAGTCTGAGCCTCGCGCACACCAGCGCATACCCGTCTACACCTCCCCTGCAGTGCCTTAGGCACGCTGTACCCCACAGCCCTTGTCATGGCCAGTAACAACATAATCAGCACTCCCTGGTTCCCCCCACCCCCACCCTGCACACTATAGTCCAAGTGAGTTACCACGAAGGCATGGCAGATATACAATCAGATGCTGTTGTCACAAACATGTCATCCGGCACAGTCAGTCAACAGTATAGGAAATGTATGTAAGTATGTACATTAATACCAGAAAACATGTGCACAGTGCTCAATCACAGTATTTAGAGCAGTCTGTGAGTATCAATGAACAGTGCCTGTCCACACATACTGTGAGAACAGTAGTCTTGTATAATACTGAAGAGAGAAATGGAAAACGGGGCATGCCATGGGGGCGTGTTTCATCCACGGAAGCGGGAGATGAGGCTGTTCTGGTGTGTGAGCAAACCTCTGCTTCTCAAACCCTTGGCAGAATGCTACCAGTGGGAGAAACAGTGTAGGCCAGCAAAGTCTACTTGTGACACAACAACAGGTCCGTCCCTGGCGGGATGCATCAGACTTTGTGGGTCACAATGATGTTTCCACCAGTATCAGAGGAGGATCAAGGGAAGGCTCAAACGTACATGAACTAAACGGATGAAGAGCCTGCAGAAAGTTGCGTTGAAACAGCAAAATGGAGGAGTACCAAGATGTGCAGAGAGGGAAATGTGTGCAGGTGTGGTATGACAGGGCTAGCAACTGGAGAATGGATGGATGCTGTGTATGGGAGCTCAGAGGCTGGGGAAAGGGAGCGTGGGTATGACATTAAGGTAGAAATATGCAAATTAAGCAGAACTGCAATAATGTAGCAGGCAGAGCATCTGCCTAATGTGCACGCATTCCCAGTTCGAGTCCCACTGCAGCACATTCTATTTTCCATGTGAAACTGGTATAGCAGCATCATTTTGCTGTATAACCTACTAAATAACATTTATACTTGAACAGGAATACTGCATTACACATTGACCCACTCACTGTTCAAAGGACATGAGACGACACACAGGTGTGTATTCACAGACAACCTTTAATGGTGTATTTTACAGTAATGTATGCCATTACTTACGGCACATAGATCTGGACTTATTTAATCAGTGAGGAATGCAAGGCCCACACAAATCAGCAGATGCAGACAGTGCGGATATATAATATACTATGCTGTCCAGGCCAAGCCCGTCAATTCGTACAACTGTAGACAAAGGATTTGCTGTCAAGATAGGTAACAATAAACAATAACAGATGCAGTTCAGCAGCCGCCAGTTACACCCTGTAGTCAAGGCCTAGGTGGAGATTTATTACCTGTGATAATGTCTATGTATCTGTCACATGTATGGACCCTGACTAACAAATGTCATGGGAGTCCACGATATGTCTGGGATGATAGCAGGAATGCTAGCAGCAAATAATGATAGGCCAATACCGAACAACCCCAAACCGTATCACAGCAGAACAAAGCCAGCCATATATGTGGAGGACAGAGGCAGGAACACAGGGCCATACTCGTAATATTGCTGTTACATACCCTGCAAATTGCTGGTATTACAGGATTCTTTGCAACATACCCTTATGCAGGAATAACACATCAGGAACACAACTGGGAGTAGCTATGTACTGATAGCACGCAACAGATTGCCGGGGATATATCTAGGACAAGATCTGTGTGGTGCACAGGCAAAAGCAAACAGACAATCCACTGGCCATCATGTGGATAGGCCCACTGTTGCGAGCTATGCAGACAGACTGCATTCCATCCTAAACTACTATGTACATGCAAACACTGCAAGACCAGCAATAAACAATGCACATAACAACACTACTCACTCTGTCTGTAGGTCTGGAACTTCTTAATATTGTGCAGTTGCCCTGTGTCTGCAAGCCCCGCTGTAATAGGTCCTGCAACCTGCCATCTGTAACACTGCTGCCCACATACAGGAAGGATGTCCTCCATACTGGAATGGTGAAGGGACAATGCCCACATGAGTAAGCAATTTATAGTACTGGGTTGCCATGACAATGGTTAACTGAATCACTACACAGCAGGCTGCACACAGTCAGCAACTGTTGCACACTGATTGATGCAGAGCCCATCACCTGATCATGTGCATCACCTACAAAAGCCATTCTGAAACCCATTCAAACAAACTCATTTGCCCTACTGGAGAGGGAGAGAGACAGAGAGAGAGAGAGAGAAAAAAAGAAAAGATCAAACGAAACTCACACAGTGGGAAACAAATACCTACAAGCCAAAACCGGGAAGCCGTCACACCCGTCCAAAGAATAAAAGGTATGTAAAACATAACTGCGTGTAATTTAATGTAGTATGTCATATAGATTAATAGGATATATGATGTAGAATGTTTGATATGTGCCATCTGTAGTTGTCCCTGTAATAATGTCCCGCTGAACAACTGCTCTGGACAATACTGCCTGTCCCTGTAAGCAGTGGGACACACCCGCTAACTGTGCAGATCAGCAATGAATGACAAAGATGTCAGCCATAATATCTGTGTATGTTATGTTAGTGTGGACAACAGCTGGTGGTGTATGTACTGCCATCATGATAGACACGTGTGTCAGAGCACACCGCTTGCAGGACAGTCATGTTAACATGTAATGTAGCATGCACAAATGCCATAGGTGTGTAATAGGCATACCACCAATCTCACACCATATTTACTACCCTAATATTAGTCTGTGTTCACATGTGGCAGCTGTCTGTGTTGCAGCAAGGCAGAACAGTGCAGCAGTAAATGAAAGACAGTTACAGAATGCAGAACAGATGCCTGTATGGACTCCACATATCTGTGTGATACAGAATGCGATGTGTATGTGCACAGATACACATACACTCATATAGACAAAGGTATATCAACAATGTACAACAGATATCTACAAATACATGTACATAGATGTATATGTATACACATATATATATATAGTGGTGCTGACAATGGTATGCAGGTGAAATATTCTGTAATAGGCCAGCAAAGATAAGTGTCCCCACAGGGAGCATGGCTACAAACACATAGCACAAAGTGTGGCACATACACATAGCACAAAGCTTGGTACAATGCAACATATGTCCTAATGGTTGGTAAGCAGCTGACATAACAATTGCAGTCTGTGAATGGTTTGTTGCAGCTCATATGGTGGGAGGAGACAAATATGTGTATTAAGAACTATGGTAATCCTGCTGTATGGGTGGCTCACCTCTGTTTCCATCTTTATGTCTTCCAGGAAACATGCCACATAGTCGTCTTCCCACATACAGCGCCACTGAGACAGAGATCATTATCGACCACG
The DNA here is from genome assembly GCF_019279795.1 of Protopterus annectens. Lineage (NCBI taxonomy): Eukaryota > Metazoa > Chordata > Ceratodontiformes > Protopteridae > Protopterus > Protopterus annectens. The sequence goes on along the minus strand of NC_056735.1, from coordinate 806,082,815 downwards.
TGGTACAGCACTACGAACTGCTGTTTGAGTGGACAGCCCACAACCAGCAGGAGAGGACCACCCTGTAGAATGAGTTAGTCCACAGGGTCAATGATGTCGAACTGCATAACCGCAGCTATGAGCAGGTCCGGCATCATTGCACCAACCTGCTTCGCCATGTACATCGGCGTGCAGCTGCCATAAGGGGGGACCACCTCGCAACAGAGGGAGCAACCCACCCATCCACCCCTCACCCATGTGGAGGAGCTTCTCACCAGCCTTGGGGCACCTGTCCACCTGCAGCATCAACACCTGGCAGGGCACAACTTGGAGGTGGGTGCCAACAACACACCAGCTGAGGAGCATGCAGGTAAGGCCCCAGGGCACATCAGTACCCCACTCTTGTGTATGCATCTGCATCTGTACAGGTACATCATGCAAAACTGAGTTGTCATATACATAGTCTGCTGCCGTGTAGTAGTAACAAACAGTTGTGTATAAGCTGTAATATTGTGTAATTCTATTGTTGATGTAACGTAATGCTGCACTCACCTTTTATAAATACCACACCTGTGGCCACTGGCATCAGCTTTCTCACACTCCTATGTAGGTCCCTCCAGGATGCCACCATGGCAGCAGCCCATAGCCGGTGAGTATGGTTCATGTTCATGCATGATGATAAACTGGGCTTGTAATAGCTATGGGATATCCCATGCACATGTCTAACACACCTACCCATACTGCATGCTGTACACGTTCACGTTTTGCTGCTGTGAAATGCACTCCATCACAGCAGAGACCATGCTGCGGTATCGGAAGGGTACGACAGACACATGCAAGATAACTAACATCCTGTCAATGTGCAATGTGTCCACAGTGATGTGAAGTGTGGCAGGACACATGGCCTACAGTAGGGGCATATGTGACTCAACACCACCATGGCTGCAGCTGCACACAATCAGGTTAAGTAAACATTGCAGACATAACCCTGACCCCACAGCACTCATGACAGCAGTGTGTGCACTCCAAGGTATGTGCACATGAGTAGACCTTGCAACCATGCAGAGGTCTGGGACATGTGTAGGGCACCCCATGCAGCCATGGTAAGGTCCACTGGTGTTCAGTGTAATAGTCATGTACTGGTTGTACATGCACTGCTGATGTGATCTGTACCGCAGACATCAGGCACCCACAACTGATAGCTGTTCACATATCATCCCAGGTATGAGTTGCTACAACACATAGGGGCTGTGAGCATTCAAGCTGACATAACCAACACAGTACTACAGATACATCAATGGCTTCTACACCTACGAGGTATGGTGCACAGTACAAGGCAGGGTGTGGAACAGGTCCACAGTAACACTTTGTACATGGGTGCAATGTTAACATGGGAAAGGGCCATCACCTACCAACACCAGCCCATGCCTCACACACATGTATACTGCCGCTAGCATGATGTCACTATAGTTGCACTGCATGCTGTTGAGCACCATATGTAATGCATGTTGACAGAATGGTAATGGGAGGACTGTGTGTACAAATGTTGTGCAAATCCACATGTAGGAGTGTGGGGTGTTTGTGTGTGTGTGTGTCTTGATTGTGTTCATAAGTGCAATCTAGTGTGGTGTGGACGATGCATATCAGATGTCTGTGTACGTGTGTGTGTGTGTGTGTGTGTGTGTGTGTGTGTGTGTGTGTGTGTGTGTGTGTGTGTGTGTGTGTCCTTGTATGCACAGGCGATAGTGGGATTGACCACATGGCAGTACTTCCCCTTGGGATTGTGCTGTACATGGAGTGAGACATGGGAAACCAGGACAACCTGTCAGGTATGTGGACACAGGACAGCTGGTAGCATAACAAGGTCTGTAGCATGGAGCATGCATTGGGAGGTGCAGTACATACCAGGTATACACATCATATAGCCAGCAGCAGATAGGTAACCAGCTACCCTCATATGCAGCACTATAAATGCAATGGGAAATTACCACAGCACATCAGTGAGTGTATCCAGGTAGTACTGTTGTCCACATGATGGGTCACTTGTGCAGTAGATGTGGCATGGACTAAACAAGACTGTAGTATGCGGCTCTGGTGTGTGACATATGTAGTGAATGTAGCAGCCCCAACCATATAGGGGACTCATGTACCATTACTGCCCATACACAGGGTAATACAAGGTGACAGCAATGAGGCCATGTACAACCTACTCCACCCAAGTCAGGGAGGCGATGGAGTAACAGGTCAGGTGTTGTAACCACACTTGTAGGCATGGAGAGGAATGATATGTTAATGGGCTGTAGTGATGCGTGTATATTAGCAAGTTCCATGCAGGATAGGGAACATATGTAACTGACTGTGGGACTGTCTGTAAACTCAGGGAAAGTGAGGTAGTAAGGTGGCTGTCATTATGAGTGTGTGCGAGTGTGTGTACTGTTATGCAATGCTGCACAGGTTTTAATGTGTGTATTTGTTTCCCCTACAGATGGCGAGGTGGGTCAGAGTCCCTCCTGCATGCAAACTGAGGTAGATGTCCCTACAGACACCAATGATGATGATGGTACAGGTGAAACACAGGTGGGGTTGTCAGAGGCCGACACTGCACCAACATGTGTCATCACCCTCCTAGCCACCCCAAGCCCGAACACAGTTACAGTGCTCCTACAAACCCCATCACATGTGGCCATAGCAGAGGGACAGTTGACACTTGGTGGCAATGACCAGGAAAGTCTGGTGTCCATGCCAACTGTGTCGGGTCACAGTCAGCATAGCTGGATGTCCAGAAAGCCACCACATCGGCAGATGTACCGTGGTGCTCATGGGAGGACAGCAGGTCATCTTGGCCCTGGCAGAGATGCCACAACTGGTACCACCAGAAGCATGTTTCAGGTCGTAATGGAGGGACAGGCATGTATGTAAATGCATGCCAGACATGGCCTGAGGCTACAGAGGTCTGCTTTTGCAGCTGTAAGTGGCAACCTCCATTAACTCACTGGTGCCTTCTGTGAATATGCCAAGGTCATGGATAGACAGTGGGGTGAAATGGTTGGCCTCCTCGACCATGGTGTGTCTGTGCTAGAATGTGTGGTGGGAGTGGTGCGATGGCCGTGTGGATGTAGGCCAGAGACACTAGCAGCTGGCAGTCAATGTGGATGTGCCAGGATGCCCATAGTGGCAGTACCAGCCCCAGCACACCACAGGGACTACTGCCCATACCACACCACAGCAGGCCTCATGGTCCTGGCCAGTCTCAGGCAGAACATGGTTCCACCGGGCATATGTCATCATCAGGGGAGAGTAGCACCTCAAGGTCTGTACCTGCACGTGCCCATGGCAGGCAGAGTCAGCATGTCTACGGCCGGAGGCAATGAACTCCACACCCTGCCAGGTATGGTCTGCAGCTGTCCAACATCACCTGTGTAGGGCAGCCATATGGTGGAACTGTGTGCATGCATACCCACACACTATGCAACCACACCTAGGGCGACACCATACTGACACACACCACATCACCACACCCCAATCAGTGAACCACACCCCTCACCAACACACATGGTGACACATGTTTAGACCACCCTCGGCATATGGCACACCTGCAACACACCCTGTGCATACCTGTGCCACATCTCTGTCATCTATAACATCAATGCAGATACAGGCTACTATGGTTCTGATGCACATGGTGACTGTAATGGAGTGCCACAATGTACTGCAGTGTAGAATGTAGTCAGGGGTAATGTGTACTGCATACATGTCAGGTAGTGTAGCCATGCAGCTAAGATGACTTTCACACACCTTGTGCATATGATGATACCTGTGCCACATCCCTGTCATCCATAACATTGATGCAGGGACAGGCTAACATGGTTCTGATGCACACGGTGACTGTGATAGAGTGCCACAATGTACTGCAGTGTAGAATGTAATCGGGATAATGTGTAATGCATACATGTTAGGTAGTGTAGCCATGCAGCTAAGATAACTTTCACACACCCTGTGCATATGCTGATACCTGTGCCACATCCCTATCATCCATAACATCAATGCAGGGACAGGCTAACATGATTCTGATGCACACGGTGACTGTAATGGAGTGCCGCAACGTACTGCAGTATAGAATATAGTCAGAGGTAATGTGTACTTCATACATCAGGTAGTGTAACCATGCAGCTAAGATGCCTTTCACATACGCTGTGGATATGCTGGTACCTGTGCCACATCCCTGTTATCCATAACATCGATGCAGGGACAGGCTAACATGGTTCTAATGCACACAGTGACTGTGACAGAGTGTTGCAATGTCCTGCAGTGTAGAATGTAGTCAGGGGTAATGTGCACTGCATACATGTCAGGTAGTGTAGCCATGTAGCTATGATGTATCTCAGCTGTTGGTAACACCAATTGTTATCCCCATACTGTCATCCATTTGTGCTGTAGGCATACATGTGTCAGCAGGAGGGTGGTCTGCAGTCATATTCCAGAAGGGTATGTCAGTGTGGTGACACCATGGCCGTGACATATGTGGTGTACAGTTGCACACATGCCACAAGTATGTATAACAGTTATTGGCCGTGCAAAGTTGACCGGTGGCCTGCTGGTACAGGTATAATCTGCAGCTTTATGTCAACCCATCCACATACACACACATCCTTACTTGGCGATACTGTGTCTAGACCCCAACCCAGGTATGTAGTGCTACGGAACTGTGTGGCTGTCATTACACACACAACACCATCTGTAGGGTGAGGTGTGTACCAGGTCACGTGCTACATTCAGACCATCCACAGACATATTCAATATGGTAATGGGGAATGTAATGTTTATATATGGAGAGTAGATAGTGTGTCATACCATCATTTCTATATTATAAGATCGACGGCTGAAAAAATCGAACAACATATGGTCGACACCATATGGTCGATGTCTTCAAATGTCAACCTTATAAAAAGACAAAAACAAAAAAGGAAAAAAGTACCCTAACCTCTGCACCCCCCACATCCCCCGCTACTTAAATATACCAACTCCGAGACTGCACTACATTGCAGTAAACGGAAATCTCCCCTTACGGATTTGCGTTTACACGCTCAAGATTCTGAGCATTTGATATTCTCGTGTTGACAATGTCAGATTCGACATTGCTGGCTTTTAAGAATATAATATAGACCCATACCATCATATACACATTGACTGACACATAACAGGTAGACACACATCTTAGAGACCTGGTTGTATAGTTGCTAACTAACTAGTCCATGTATCCAATGTGTTACAGGTAGGTTGCACACAGCACATGTGTAACTGGGCTGTATTCTATTATCTGTTACCTGTATGGGTGATGGTGACATTGGCCACCTGAAAGTGGTAAGTGGGCCATATACCAGGTGTACCATGGTGTAAAGACAGTGTACACAGCACCCACATCCCCCACTGGATATTGTACACACTAGACCCCATCTTGATACTCTGACATACCTACTATCGCACATTGGCCACAATGCCAAAACAACCCATTGCATATCACAACAGCGATACCACAGGGATATGCATGTGATGCACATGCCACAGGCATAGTAGGGTGTTGCATTGCATTGCCACACCTATGGGTGACAACAACAATATCCGTACTACCGTGTGGCAATGTGTATTGTAATAGGAGTATGTGGACTCGGAATGGTGTACCCTACAGATAAGAACACATGCACAGATACACACACGTGGCAGACCTCAGTGGGATTCCCATGTCTACAGACCCATTGGTACAACACTGTTGTGCTGGTACTGCAAGGCATATGTAGCTGTTAGGGAGAGGAGTGTAACAGGCTACATGTTATGTTATTGGGGTTGAGAGGCACCATATACTATACAAGTTGTACAAACAGGCAGCACCCCCCCAACCAAACTCATCTGCCCTGCAATACACTACCAAGTGTTGGAGATCTCATAACCAGGGCCAGTGACAACATGGACACATGATGTCACTTGTACTTCATCCCACCTGTATGGTATCATGCTGGTATTGGTAACATATCATGCAGTACAGTCTGGCTCTCATGGGTAATGTATTATGTGGAAGCCATCAAGATTACCAGGCTACAGATACACAAACACAGATATGCAGATACAGGTATACATATTTATAAATATATATATATATATATATATATATATATATATATATATATATATATATATGTGTGTGTGTGTGTGTGTGTGTGTGTACATAACATATGTGACTACACATACACATGCAGTTATATGGACAGCAAGATACATAAGTGGAAGGTGCACACAATATGGAACAGCCACTATGTCAACAGTTGACCCCCTGAACGACTGGACACTGTATGTGCCACCCATACAAATGACAATCGTTGCCTGTAACATACACCCACAGAGAGGTCAAAGGTAAAACAACACCCACAAGTTTGCAGACATGGAAACCTTTAATCGTGTACTATTACAGTTCTACATGCCATGCCATATAGCTGTTCAGACACTGACAACTATATCAACAGAGTGATGCTACAGTGGACCAGTTACAGTCATACAGTAGTCTGGAAGGTTCACAGCTGTTGCTGTCCTGGCCAAGCCATTCACATTGTACAATATGAAAGACACACTGGGCCACAGGATGCCTAACAATTAAAAGTATGTAATCTAGGTGTGTAGTTCAGCAGCCTCCATCTACACACTGTACAAACACAGTAGGTGGTATAGACATCATATGACAACATGTGTTGTAACTGCTACATAACATGGCATAACTGACACCATCATGAGCACACCAACACACAAAACAGTTTGTATGGCAGGGGGCAGTAGTTCTGCATTACCCAGATCCATGTCAATAATGTGTATATAGGTGAAGTATATGGTACTGTACATCCAGATACCTTAAGGCAGCTCAGCCCTGATACCCCACATTTTGTAGCAGCCTAGGTAATTTCTGGTGCTCCCCCCAGACTCAATAATACATGGCCATATACCACTGTTACATACACTGGGCTCTGCAGTGCATGAGGGCACACATGTATTGTGTAGGTGGTACCCACCCATATATGGCTGCAGCCCCACCATATGTATGGGGGTTACAATGGCAGTGGACTGATGGCAGACATGGCAGTGTGTTATACTCCCAGCTCACTATGGATCAACCACCGGCATCATGACATATGTGCAAAGCTTGGTATGTAGGTGATGGACAGAGGCTGGAATACAGGCACATATGTGGACAACTGTTGCCATACACTATGCAAGGTGCAGGTGTTACAGGATAGTCTGTAACATACCCTTAGTCAGGGAATTGATGGTAGAGATGGTCATGGATGTAGCCATGTACCGATAACATGCAACACACACACTGCCAGTGTATTATCTGACACAAGACATGTGTGGTGGACAGACAGGACATGATAGGCACAGCTCCGGCCTGCATGAGGGTAGGCCCAAAGTTGTGTGCTATGCAGATGGACTGCATTCCATGGCAAACTAGTATGTACACCCACACCCTGTAACACCAGTACTGTACAAAACATAACACAACTCTACTTGCAGTCTGTCTGTACTTCCTGATCCTCCTACAAATATGTGGCTGCCCTGAGTGTGCCAGTTCTCCTGTAAGGGGTATTGCTACATGCTGTTGGTAGCACTACTGCCCACACACAGGACATATGCCCATCACATAGGAGATGTAATGGGACCATGCACACATGATGTGGGAATCTATAGTAGGTGGTTGCCATGACAGTGTTAATTGGGTGTAGTACACATGTGTAATTGTATATCTGGCTATCTGGATAGGTATATGTACATATATTCCCACCATATGTCCTGGACATGAAGTGTAGGCCAACCCCAGCCCGTATATTCCCAATGCCATAGTTGCAGGAGATGTCAGGTATGTATAGCAGGTATACTATTAAACTATTGCTATTGTCATTGGGATTGTCTTCATAGACAAGGTGTGTGTTGGAGGTCACATCTGCTCATAACATGTGTGCCATTGGTTACTGAACGACATCCAAAGGACATCAGTGTACAGTACCACTGCTAGCACGTAATGCCACTGTGGACTGCAACAGAGATATTGGCCAATATATGTGGAGGGTCCGACACAGTCTGTACAGTCCAGAGGTATACAAATAACCCCTTAGTGCTACACATGTGTACCATGCCTGACAATATGGATGTGGATGACCATGTAGATGGGTTTAACACATAGCTACCAGTATATGATGTCCACCATAGGTCATGCATTCACACACCCCTGCCTGGCCTGCAACGGTATGACCACTGGTACAGGGATGCCATGGCCACATACTACACAATGCGTATTGAAATACATCTGCACTGCATCCCACTGCTCTGTCTGACATACATGACTGTTAGAGGATGGCCGGCAGCGGGACATCTGGCTAGTATCTGCACATGACATCTCACTGAGTAGGTAGACTCAGCTGCTAGGCATGTCACAATACACTGTGCAGGCTGCAGGCAGACTGGCTCAACACTGGCCTATATCTCCCAAGGGGGAATGCAAATGTACCTGCATTTAAAGCAGGCTCAACAGGCATGTCACAGCACAGGGTAAGATACACCTGTGTGAAAGTGCATATCCACAACCAATGTGAACACAGCCACAGCCACATATGGTTAGCTAGCATGGTATTACAGTATATGGACTATGTGTTTGACACCATCCTCATATGTGCCACTCAGAGACTGACCCTACATATACTGGCCTGCTACACAGTTTGGTCTGGTGGCTGTCTGTGGTATGGGACATGTGTGTTTATGGCCCTGCAAACATATACGCCACTACAGTACCATACAGTGGGGTAGCATGTAACATCTGATAGTAGGGGAACTAGAACAATGTCATCTACCACAGTCTGTATGCAGGCTAAGGTACATATCAACACTACACACACTGTCGACATTCACCATAGGTATACAGACCTCAGTACCATACGAACATCCACAGAATTTGCAGGTAATGTCATGTAATGTAACCCCTACTGTACATAACATGTGTAGCAGTCAGATATATCAGTGGCTTGTTCTCAGATATGATGCCACAAAGTATGGCACATATGTACCACTTCATGCACGACATATGTACAAAGGTTGACAGAGGTGTGCCTGGGAGCACATACACAGGGCCAATATTGACATGTTGCTGTTAATACCACATACATTTACTATTGTTACAGGGTTTTTGTAATATATGTCCTTTGAGGGATATGGCATCTGTGACTACCACAGCTTTCTCCATCTACTGATTGCAATCCTCACACTACCTTCAGCAGTCAACAGCTAGATGCTCCATGGGTGACACATGCAACCACGGACACAACACTGTCCAGGCTGCAGATGACCCTGCAGATGGAGATTCCCCATAAACATGGAACTGACATGGCAATTATTGAGATATGTACATCAGCCATATCCACACACATACTGTTAAAGCAACATTACTCCAAATGCAGTATAGCAGCACTTACAGTCTGTAGTCAGGTCAGGCACATCCACCTCCTGTTTGTTGCACTGTTTCCACAGTGTATGTTGTTAGAGGTACACCGCAATCCATCTGAGATGCTGTTTGCCACATGACAGATCTAGTTCCTGCTCACAGTGGGTGAAAAGGGCCAAAACCACCACGACGTTCCTAGGTATTGGAGTGTGTTTTCATACAATTGACTATGGGAATGTTACCACAGCTGTTTCACATGCAATCAGCTAGGGGAGGGCTGCGATTCATGCAGAGGCCATCAGCTAATCATGAGCATTACTTACATTACACATGCTGCTGCCTAAGCAAAGCAGGTGTAGGTCTCCACATCCACCTGAGAGGGGGTGGGGGATACAGACAGAGGCAAATAAGTGTCAGGGAGGGGTGGGAGGGTAAAGCTGAAGCATGTTTGTGTCACACACCTAGCAGCACAGGGTATCAAACCCCTGAAAACTATGTAGTGCTAGCACAGTTCGTGGCAATTACTGGATGTGCCACATGGGCTACCTGTTGTGGAGCACTCAGAACATATATGTGATGGTGAGTGACATCTACAACAGGGATACAGTAGCTGTACAGTAGGTGACATACACATGCCTGTCAGCATGAACAGGTGCCAGCATCAACACAGCCACACTCTCACAAGAACACAAACACATTGACACACGTGGCAGGGCCAGGTGTACAACTCATCAGTTGTGAGATTGCCACATCACATCACTGTGCAGGTATCCCATGCACCACACAGGTCATATGGGGGCTGTATGGGCAAAGAATATGGGAAGGTATCTGACATCAGACAACATGCTGCAGTATGCCCATGGGGATTGTAGGGAGTGTGGATGTGAACATCTGCAGCATGCAACACACACACAAACACAGAGGGTGCCAGTACTGACATGCATGGGTGCATGTCTGCACAAGTGTGTGCTGTTCGACTGCGCCAGACAGCTGTCCAAAGCTAGGCGATGGGTGTACCTTGGCATCAGTCCACATGACAATGGTCTGCATTGTGGCTCAGAGATGTAGTGTCGGCATTTGCCCACATAGGTGGGTATTGTATCCCCCATCCGGTCACCTGGGTGATTACTGTGTGTGGGCAATGCTGTGCTTCACTTGCCATGTCTGTGTTCCTTTGTCCATGAAATGGATGGTGTGTGGGATGTGCACACCTCCCACATGCATGTACAGTGACATGTGGAACTTTACTTGGGATGTTTGGCCCATGTTGTGAACACAGATTATCATCAGATGTGCCAGTCCTGCCCACCTGTGGTGGGAGCCGGTAATGGCCAGCAGCTTTACCCTGCACCTACATGGAGTGCATGCTATCAGCATTCCTTGCTGTCAGTGGTATTTGTCCATATGGGCATGTTGTTAGGCATGGTATGTCTGTTGTGGGTCACATGTAATGGCACCACAGGTGGTGCAGATGTCTATTAGGGAACATGGGGGAGGTGCACTGTCTGCACGTATGTGCATATTGGACAGATGGACTGGGTGTCATGCCCTCTGTGGCCCACCGCTGTCACTCCATAGTTACTATCAGTGGCCAATATGCATTGTGGTACCCACATATTGACTGTTACCTTGGCATGTGTGTATGTATGACACATGGGGTGAGAGTGTGCTCTGGGTAATACTGGGGTTGCTAACTGTGACTGCCTGGCCTTGATGTCACATGTCTGGGTATGGTTCTGTACCCCGGCCTCTCAGCCATATCACATGTGTTATTCCTGTACAGTGGACATTGTGATATATAGTATGGCCACCATATAAGAAATATTGAAAACCCGCTCCACATTGGCCACAGGTGTCACACAGTCACAACCACCTCTACACAGGATATGGGTTACAAACACACACTCACACACACACACACACACACACACACACACACACACACACACACACACACCTGTCATGTTTGGGAGTAGAACCCCTACCTAACTAGTGTATTACACTACAGCACTAGGCAGTTATAGTACATGCCATGGATATTACTGGAGTAGTCTTTGCCCAAAAGTGTATTTCACAATGACTGACACCAGCAGGATTGCCAAAGGAGGGCATTTGAAATGAATGCAAGAGACTATCCTAAAATGTATTGCTCCCTACACAGACAGTGACACACAAAATACATCCGGAACTGCCATGTGTGGGGATGGAACCCAACCATGCTTCTAATTCACAATACAGCAGTATGCAGTTACAGGACGTGCTATGGTGATTACTGGTCTACAACCTTCCCAGAGGTGTATTTCTATGTGCATGACATCAGCAGCCTTGCCAAAGGTGGGTATGTGAAATGTGAGGGGTGTGAGTACCCTAAAAGCATTGCTCTCTACACAGTCAAACATGCACGCATACACACACAGTTGGCAGGTCGGGGTTAGAACTCCCAACTAACTCCATAATCACATTATGGCCGTACTATGTTACGGGACATACTACTGAGATTACTGGGCTATGATCATCCCAGAGGTGTATTTCAAGGTGCGTGACATCGGCAGCCTTGCCAAAGGTGGGTATTTGACTTGTAAGGGGTGTGAGTAACCTAAAAAGAATTGCTCTCTACACAGTCAGACATGCACACAGACACACACTCACACATGCAGTTGCCAGGTTTGGGGTTGGAACTCCTACCTAACTAGTTTATCACACTACAGCAGTACGCAGTTACGGGATGCGCTACAGAGTTTACTGGGCTACAGCCTTCCCAGGGGTGTATTTCTGGGTGGGTGACATCAGCAGCCTTGCCAAAGCTGGGTATGTGAAATGTAAGGGGTGTGAGTACCCTAAAAGCATTGCTCTCTACACAGTCAGACATGCACGCATACACACACAGTTGGCAGCTAGAACCCCCAACTAACTTCTTAATCACACTATGGCCATACGATGTTACTGGACGTGCTATGGAGATTACTGGGCTACCATCATCCCAGAGGTGTATTTCAGATTGCGTGACATCAGCAGCCTTGCCAAAGGTGGGTATTTGACTTGTAAGGGGTGTGAGTAGCCTAAAAAGCATTGCTCTCTTCACAGACAGTGACAGACAGACATGCACACATACTCACACACGCACTGTTGCCATGTCTGGGGTTTGACCTCCTACCTAACTACATTATTACACTACAGCAGTACGCAGTTACAGCATGCGCTACAGAGATTACTGGGCTACAGCTTTCCCAGGGGAATATTTCTAGGTGGGTGACATCAGCAGCCTTGCCAAAGTTGGGTTTGTGAAAAGTAAGGGGTTTGAGTAGCCTAAAAGGCATTGTTCTCTACACAGTCAGTGAGAGACAGACACACACATGAACAGTGACACACACTCACACACACAGTTGTGATGTCTGGGGTTAGAACTCCTACCTAACTAGTCTATCACACTACAGCAGTATGCAGTAATGGGACATGCCACGGAGATTACTGGCCTACAACTCTCCCAAAGGTGTATTTCACATTGGATAACCTCAGCAGGCTTGTCAGGGTACCACTATGGGGTGGCCAGTGTGTACATAGCACATACATCATTCATGTAGGGGTGACATGCCACAAGCGGCCACACACGGGGTCATATGTCACAGGTGCGTGTATAGGGCAACTAGCTGACTATGTCCTTGTACAGCCATGTTGCACAGCTGGCACGTGGACCACATAGTCTGTGGTGCTGACAGGTACTGGTCACTAGTAACTGCAGTGTGTGACATCTCCACCTGATGTGTTTGGGGCACTTTGGCTGTGTGCTGGGTAGGACAGGTGTGGATGGCTCCTTGTCACAGTCACCATCTTCCACACATCTATATCCATTTACCTTTGGCTTATTATGGTGTGTTGTCCTTACATATATGTCTGTAATCCTATCCATTGGGTGTGCAAGGCATGAGTGGTGCATAGTGACATGTGTCTGCAGTAACAATTGCAACCGCTGGATGTGTCTGGTCCACTGGTGTTTGCATACATGGCCTTCATGTGTTTAAGTGTGTGAGCATGCCCAGTATGACCTTTCAGTATGTTGATGACTGACATTGCCTTCATTTCTCTAAGTGTGTGAGCATGCCCAGTAAGGCCATCTGTTTTCCATGTGTGGAGCATGTCTGGTGGTTTGTACTGCACAGGTGACCTTTGTGTTGTACACCGACAGGTAGCATTCTGTGTCTGCAGGGTATCCACCGATCATTTGGCATTGACTGTTGCAACATGTCTGCATAACGGGGGGTGCACCTGACTATTTCTATGTTTCTACAGAGGATTGGGGGGGGCGCACCTGACTGTTACTATATTTCTATGTGGGGTGGTGGGGCACACCTGACAGTCGTACACATTGCTAGGGCTATACTGATATGTACTGTTGTCCATTTCAGTCAGTAGTCTTACCTATTGTGCTGGCTAAGCCATACCGGTGTACTACTGTTCTTATCTTTTGATTGCATACACATTAGCTTCTGACTTCCTAGCCATCACAACTGACATCCCACTACCTGGCCTGCTGTAGTTTGTCCATGTAGGCCTGGGTGAGGTTTACCCATACCCCTCATTCAGAGGCCATAACACGGCATTTATTTGTGTTTGTCTACACCTGTCCTGCTGGCTGTGACTGTTGTTGTGGTATGTGACCCTCCCTCCTGACTGGCATGTGTGAGTCCTTATCTTGTGGGTGTCCTAGTATTGAGGGTGGTGCTGCAGGGCTGCCTATGTCAGATGCACGTAGTACACTGCCTACACATGGTTAGGCACAGGTAGTGTAATGTTTGCCATCCCTTTTGCTGTATGTGAGAGTCAGAGAGAGGTGCTATTCCCTGGGTCCCTCCCATGTCAGTGTATGTGCTATGCATTGCCTCTTTGCCAGGGCCAGGGCATACTGGGCATGCCTCCTTCTGCCTACTGGAGCAGACTAAGGTTGTTCCTCCTCCAAGTCACTCTGTGCCTGTGCAGGCCTTGGCATTGGTGGGGGGCTATGTGGCCCTGCCCCTTGCTGCTCCTGCTGCAGCAGTTTCCACAGGATCATATTGTGTAGCATGGCACACACAAGGACAATTTGGGTACATTTAGTTGGTGAGTACTGCAAGGCTCCACTGGATGTGTCCAGGCACCAGAACCATGACTTGAGCATCCCAAACACATGCTCTATTATGATTCTTGTTTGTGCATGTGCCTCATTATGGAGTTCTTGTTCGGGTGTGTGTGCATTTCTGATGGGTGTCATCAGCCATGGCTCCAGTGCGTATCCAGCATCCCCCACTAGGTGACCACGTGGGATGTCCCCATTGGCAAATTTCTGGTACAGCTGTGTCAGATGCCAGATGTGGGAATCATGATAACTTCCAGGGCAGCCAGCACCCACATTCAGTATTATACCCTGGGCATTGCACATGACCTGGCAGTTGATGGAGGGGAAGCCCTTTTGGTTGATGTAGACTCTACTCTGCTCACTGGGTGGTGCTTTGATGCATATGTGCCTGCAGTCTATTGCACCCACTACCTCAGGGTATTCTGCTATTTTCTGGAAGAGATGCATACTGCTGGCCAATGCCTCATGGGTGAGGGGGAAATATACACGCTCACCGACATGTGCTGCCTTGGCATCCAGGAAATGGTGGAGTACCCTGGATGCTGATGCCTGTGAGATCCCCATCATATCCCCAGTTGGCCTTTGGAAGGTACCTGTAGCTAGTATTCTTAGGCCTACACACACCTTTGTTTCCACTGGGATGGGTTCCCCTCTGTTAGTTCTGTGTGTCAGACGTGGTCGGCACAGATCAACAATCTGCTATAGGAGGTCCCTGTCCACCCTATAGCACTCCACTATCTCTAGCTCATGTAGCCCTTGGTAGGTTACCCTGGGTCTGTACACTCTTCTCCGTCTCCTCACTGTGGGTTGGTTGGCAGCATTCCCATCCTCACCACCCTCAGCCTCTTACAAAAGTTGCATGATAGCTATTGCAGCCCCTAACAGTTTGCTGTTGTAAGTGTTAAAATTTCCCCACTTGTTTACACCAGTGGTGTAGGATGTGGGAAAAAAATGGAGGTGTAGGTGTTTGCATAGTTTATAGTGGCATTCTGGGCTGGGCTGGTCTGCTGCCTGTGTAATTGTCTGGTTCTGATACGTTTCACCTGGCAGCGAACCTAGTACCCCTTGATTAACTTCCTACTGCTGCTTTCCCTTCCCATTGTCCTTCTGATTCATCCCATGGGCACGCCGCGCAATCGGTGTACTCCAATGTGCACACTGCTGCTATTTCCTGGGTTCACTTCCTTTATCTTCCTGTAGATCCCATTGCGCGGTGCACACACCCGCTTACACTTTGTCATACGTGCTGGGCAGGTTTAGACACACCCCCTGGCTTTGCTGTGCTAAGCTAGATGCATCCCCAAGCAACAGGGCTCCAATCCACTGACAGTATGCCTGACACTCCCACACATGATGTCACCTACCTCCTAGTCTTGCACTTAGCTATTCATACCCTTACATTGTTGCGACCTGCCTCACATGCTGGGGAAAACTGAGATTCACTATCTTTCCCCTCATTTGCATAGAATTGCCTGCTAATGCATAGTTACATGTGTCACCCTGTGCCTCCTCCCTTAGCAACCACTACTCACTGACCAGGTTGTCTTTTGCCTGCCATTGACTTGCATGGCGGAATACTGATTTTAGTTAGACTGTTTTTATAGGTTTATTTTCTTATTTCCCCACCAATCCCATGTGCATGCCACTGCCCTATACTTCAATGGCCATGATCGGTGGACATATCATAAAAGTTGTATTTTGTACATTTTGCATTGTTTGCAATGCCAATGGCCTTCTACTTGGCCATTGGCATGCTTCCTTAATGATATGCAGCCTTTATTTGGAGCTGTCATAGCTCAGTTTTGGAGTTTGCAGTACCATACTTGGTTACTACCCGAGTGCATTTCTTATGCTAGTCCTGCATGCCTTGATACCTGCTTCCTGGATGGCAGATTTACCTCATTTGCATGGTTTTCACCTGCAAATGGGGTGATTTGCATATGGGGGCTCGGAACGTGCAGCACTAGTGCTACAGTGCTCGTGCACGTCAAACATGCACGTACGTGGATTGCTTGGCCGCCATATTGGCAAAATTTCCTCTTACACTAATCATGCACACCGTGCAAGCTTTTGAGAATCCGGGGGAGTGACTTTTTACATTTTAGAGGCAATGTGAAAATACAAATATAAGAACTAACTTTATTACTGATTTTTCTGCCGATTCTCTTAGTATTAAATATATTCTATATCAGATTTGGGCTAAAGATTTTGATGATATTCTTAAGTCCTTATTAAGATTACAACCCATTATTGTTTTTAGAAGGGGTAAGAACCTTAAGAATTTTTTTGAGAGTTCTGATACACAAATAGATATGGCAAATATAAATAGTGCCTTTACATATTTGATGGTACTAATATTGTTTTAGTGGGATATGAGAGATCTCTCCCATGTCCTATGCCAAGTAATTATAACTCTAAAGAGGTAGTTCACATTGCACAGCGCCTGACTTGTGATGCTTATTATATCTGTAAAACTGAAAGACATTTAAAGACAGAATTTGTTATTATTATAACATTAAACAATGTAATAATAATGCACTGTTTAAACATTCTGTAGATTGTATGAATTAAAAAAATACTTGTTTTTTATTATCAACAGGGCTGTTCAGAATGAGCAAGGTGGTTCTTGGAGGTTAAAACTGGACTATGAAGGACTTGTTTGGCAGTTGCAAGTAAATGACTTTTCACCGCCAGGACTTGATTATTGCTATATAAATTAATTTCTGAAATTCAAATCCTTAATTATTACTTATGTTCATTTTACCTATTTATTTCTTATAGGAAAATAATTCATCTGTGTGTTTTTATTGGTCATTTTATGTCACATGATTATATATGTACTACTTTTAAAATTGCATGGCAGCTGCTAATGTTAGATTTGATAGTCTCCTTCATTTGTGGGACACAAGTGCTCAACTAAACTGATAACTTGGAGTTTTTTCTATTCTCTGAGGAAGTGTTATTTTAGTGCTGGCATTGAGGTTGGTCATGGTTATTAGTTTTAATTTACCTTCCTCTGTTCCTATTGGTGGAACTGTTTGGCTCATTCTGTATGCATTAGATGTGTACCAAAAACTGTTGATGCTTACCTTTTGAAAAGTTACTGATCGTACTATTGTAACCAAATAAATATTTAACTGTGGTTTATTTTAAGGGCAAATAGTAACTGTAACTTTGTATGTTAATGTGGTTCTGTCTAGCTGGTAGGAACATTACTGTAAAGACAAGGAAGGTGATGTAGGTACTGCAGAAATATATTTAACACTTAAGACCAGTTGCCCTGTGTATATATATATATTATTTGATACTATCAGTGCAGATCTGAAGCATGTGTTGTTATCTATTAACTGGCAACATCAATGCAGATGGTTAGAACCTGTTCATCACGCTCACCTTATTTTTCATTCATCATTTAGTATGAAGATATGGAAGGTAAAATTGGCAGATTATTATTCTATTTTGTCTACTCAACAAAGGGAAACCAGTGTAGAATCAAACTGTAAGCAAACTACTGAAAAACAACAAAAAATAGGCAAGCACCACACCAGTAATTGTTAGACTTTTTATGGTTAGCACTTTCGTCAAGTCTTCATACACTCAACTTCATAAGACATTAGTTAAAAGAATAGTAGCCATATTTAAAACCCAATTCATAGTCACATGTTCAATCACCTCACATGATACTCTGTCACCTGGTACAATTTTCATTTCTATAACACATATAACTAAAAATTGTGTAAAGAATTATGTAAAAAATATATACACTTTCCTATTGAATTAGTACTCAAATTCTTATGTACAAGTATAAAAAATACATAAATATACATGAAAAAGCCAGCTAGAACATCTTAAAACCAATATTTGTTATTGTGTGCATAAAAAATTATTACATATCCCTAATCAACCTAAAAAAAATGTATTTAAATGTCATAAATGCATGTGTACTTGTGCCACATTTTTCCAAGAGCAATTATTTGAAATTATTGGAAAACTTTAGGGGTAATTTTTTCAGGAGGGGGGAGTTTGTGTGTATATAACGAACACAAAAAGTGCCCCAAAGTATATATCTATTCACCTGAGTATTAACCTTATGTTAACATTTTAAACTCCTCAATTTCAAGACGCATACCAAAGAGCATATGTCGTTCAACCCTGGTGCCACATAAGCCCTGGTTCTAAGGGTTCAGATGCTTTACAATCTAGCCAGTGTGCCAAGACAAATGATTCAAGGCTAAGGACAGATTTAGAAAACATTTTTGCTTTTGCTGCTCTACGTTTTTGGTCCCTTAAATACACACTTGCATGTCCCATTTCTGGACACCTCTGGGTAAATCAGCAGTCAGAACAGTGTCTGCACTTTCCAGCCTGGATGAATAAGAAGCTGTATAGGAAGCCATTAACACTGCATCCAAGGTTGGTTTCCATGTCATCTGGTGTATCTTCAGAATGTCTGCTAGCACCTGCCTCCACATGACTGTGTGGCTTAGGTTTACTTTATTTTATGTAAATTTGTACAGGATATTGATAAATATATAATCATTAGGGGTCTAATCAGTTTTGGGGGTCTCTCTTATGAGATTACCAAGGACCTCAAGAAGTGGAGTAATTCCCATTCTACTCTGAAGACCATGCATAATGACTTAGTTTTCCTAACTCCTCTCACTAATTTACAAGAAATGACAATGTTTAATGCCAGTGGTGACCTACAAATCATCATGTTATTCTGCCCCATAATCTCTACTAGTCTTCCCACAAAGTCCCCTAAAAAACCTCCTTTCAGGCTGTCCCTTAGAAGCTCAGATTATCCACCTTAGGGTTATCAGGTAAAGCCCTGCTCAATTTGGGAAGTGAGCATTATTAAGTGCTTGAAAAGAGAAGCAAGAACTTTTAAGTTTGTCTGTTTAAAGGTGTATACGGTTAGGCATCTTATGGTCCCCATGATGACTTGCTAGTATATTCCTATGTTCCTCAGACCACATTAGTGGAAGCTGTTTTATCTGGTTAGTCCCATCCAATATGAGTGGGTTCTTGAGATTATGGAAATAGGCAACATGCTATAGCAGCTCAAAAAGAATTAACACATCCCCTCAAAAAGGCAGGCCAGTGTCAATTGAAATGCTGGTACAGACTGAATCAGTCCTGCAAGGGAGACAATGGAGAGGTCTCTGCTGAGAAATACGGTACCAAGTTCTACTTATACTTAACACATTGGTCCTCAACAACTGCCTGAGTCTAGATTTCAGTGAATTATTTCCTCCTATCAGTTATGAAAAGCTTCATATAGTTACCCTTCAAGACCTAGTGCCATTGCTTATACTGATTCTTGAGATGCTGCAGACAGATATGATACAGCAGCATCTGTAAACCACATAGGAGTCTGTGTTTTTGCTCTAGATAACCAGAACCTTGAGAACAAGGTGCTGTCATATGGTCTCTTCTACAATGCCATTGTTTACCAAGGTGTTAATTATGGTACTACAGGACATCCAGCAGTGATGCATTCTTGTGCTTCCATAGCTGGTTTATTGGCTTTTGGTGGTGATGCTAGCCTGGAGTTTGCAATGGCTACAATAGTCTTTAATTGGGAATAGTCCCCCTTACTTTAAGAACAGTTCATTCCTTTCATAGGAAGAGTTCTGGACATAATCTGGGGGGGGGGGGGGAGCATTTCTCCATTTGAAAGGAGCACAGAAATGCAGTAATATGGCTTAATGTGTTATTTTTCAAACATGGGTCGAAGACCAGTTTTTGTTCTACCTTCAGAAATTATTATCACTGACAGTGCTCCTTTTCCATAGGCTCACCAGTGCAGCTGAATCCTGCACTGATTGACATAATGTGTATAGCTACAGTGCCGTTAGTCCCTGTCAGAGCTCATCCTTTATTTGGTCTACTGCTGCACTTTTTTTTAACCTGCTGGGTCTCAACCCATAACCTAAAGATACAGTTCCCTTTTCTTGTTTGATCTCTTTCACAATCTCTCATTTAGATAGTGTGGACGGCCCACAATAGATATGCCCTTTTCCAGAGCAAATGTAATCCACTACCGGAAGAGATGTTGTGCCACATGAATCTCTTTGACGTGAGGGTAGTGTATCTGACCCTTAAAGCTCTGAATACACTTCAAAAACCTTAGTCTGTCATAGTGAGATAGGACAATTAGATATTAGAATGGCATCTGAAGAAGCATAGGTGGACTTCCACATACATCATTTGCAAGGAAACAACAAACAATTTGGAAAAGACCACTTGACAAGATATTTTCATATAGTCAGTCCATAGTCTACAGGAATCATGTTTCCTAGCAGATACCATGAGTCATAACTCAAAATCTTTCAGGAGTTTTAGCCTCATCAGGAAAGCATTCAGCTGGCCTTCCCTAAGTGATAACACCTTTTTTGTTATCTAGTATAAGCCAGTGGTGCTCATATTCTCTTCCTTCCCATAGGGATGGAGGTAGTAGAAGGTAGGTATGTTTTTGGTGGTCTAAAGAGGAATATCTCCTCTTACTGGTTCTTAGTCCATTGACAAAATTCTGCTTAGAAATGCAAAGATTAATTTTCATTGCCAATGGACCAAAGGAATCTGGTTTCAGGACATTCATATCCTGCTCTCTCCAGAGGTGCTTCCTGCCCATGCTGTGGTTGTCTTTGCTTGAATGAGTGTAAGCTGCAATAGATCCTGTTCAGATGACAGTAACCTCAATGTTCTGCTGACATTAAAACCTCAATATTTTGGAAGTGAGTAAGAAGTCCTCCTATCAGGCTACTTACAAAGCTGAGGACTGTGGAGGCCTGGCAATCAGACCTCCAGGAGAGCAAATTTCTCATGGCATCATCCACGCAACTGTGTGATGCATGGATATGTTACCCTCTGGGACAACTTTGCAGTCAGCCATGCCAATAGCACACCCTATCCCCTTCCTGGTATTATCCCTGCCTTCTGTGTCTTTTCCTGTATGTTGCTTGCTGCCTAATACTCTCCATCACCAGCCCTCATGTCTATATGTGTCCATCAACTGTCCACCCCACTTTTTGTTTGTACATCTTCTCTATGTGTACCATGTTTGTCTGCCTAGACCTGCAGTCTACCTTCTCTCTCTATCCCACCCAAATTCATTCCTTGCTATTGTCCCTTCCACTTGTCTCTGTTAATAATTAAAAGGGTTCTCTATACATACACATACACACACACACACACACACACACACACACACACACACACACACACACACACACACGCACACGCACACACACACACCCACCATTCCCACACCCCATCCATTCCTTATTGAAACCACTTGAGTTTTTTCATCTGCTTGCTGTACTCCTGTTTTCTACCTTCCTGTGTACCCCATCTCCTCCTCATTTATATGATGAACAGGATAACCACTGTGGATACCACGTCTATATTGATGTTCCTGTTGGCCACTGTGCTTTGCTATGCTGCCCTACCTATTAGCGTGTGCTGCCAGCTATTGCTGTGTACCAAGGCACACTGTATAACCACTTACAGAACATAACATTTACCATGACATTATGCACATTGTCCATCCAGGCTGTATAGGTGTTGCTCCTCTGGTATACTTATGGAGAGCTGCTGGCATGTTACTTTACTAATAATTATGGAGAGCTGCTGTGCATGTTACTTTACTAATACTTATGGAGAGCTGCTGGCATGTTACTTTACTAATACTTACAGAGAGCTGCTGTGCATGTTACTTTACTAATAATTATGAAGAGCTGCTGGCATGTTACTTTACTAATACTTACAGAGAGCTGCTGGCATGTTACTTTACTAATACTTACAGAGAGCTGCTGTGCATGTTACTTTACTACTGCTCGTCTGCTTCATAATGCAGTTTTTAGCTCAGCATGCATGAGCTTCCCTTTGCCTATTACATCCATAATTAGCTTTTGGATACTTTGTGTAGATAGCCTCCCTTGTAATTAGTGCTGCACAGGGCACACACTAACTTATGAATCCCAGCATCTAAGTTTGTGCTTGTTATTTGCTGGTGTAGCTAGGAAGGATGTTACGCCTGGCCTTGTACCACAGTACTGAAGTTTTCCTGCTACAGATATAAGAACATTTTGCTCATGAATGCACCATTTGAAATAAAATGATAGATTTTTTCAGTTTTTCTAATGCTGTCTATAGAAATAAATTCCTGTAGTATAAGTAGAAATGTAACTTATGTAAACGAATGTATGTAGAGTACACAACTCACAGAACAGAACCATTTGGGTAATTCATTTTAGGAAACAGTATTACATAAATAATAACATATTTTAACAATATTTGTGCAAGTGAATGTTATCCCATGACAAAATGCTGTCAATGTGATTGTTTTTCTGTTAGCATATGGATTTAGTGCTAGAAGTAGGTACCCTTGTTTTTTCACTGGGATATCTTTGATTATTATTTGATTATTCTTTCGGGAATTCTAAAGGATCAGCAGGGTTTGTTGTTTTTATAAGCTTATTTTCTAATGCTACTACATAGATGCACTAAAATATAGCACTATAGTTATACTGCTTACTACTATATGGATCTAAACACCTGACTAGATTTTCCCTTACTTCTGTCTGATAACTATGACCAAAATAACTGTTCTACCGTATTCAAAAACTTGGTCAAATCCCTTCATACTTCTATATCTTTTTCCTTCTAGGATTCTTTAACTTGCAAAAGCAAACACTGAAATAAATATGTCAGTCTCTTTTTAAACTGTTGCACTTGTGAATAAATTATGTTTTTATCTGGAAAACAAAAAATCACTGTACTGCTTTACAGCTGCAGTCATGTCACCTTGCTAGACTAATATTCCTGTCAAGTCCTCAGTCCAAAAAGTATGAAAGGCTGATACAACTTTAATTCTCCTTTCCTATAAACTATAAGCCCTTAGCACCACATTGGGCACCAAGTATGGCCTCCGCTAAATGCTGGGGGCTATTGGGATATGCAATACTATGATGAAAAATATGAAAGGACATATGTAATCATATTAAAGATGCAATCAGCAAACAGGAACCTAGGCACACATTTCTCTCATATTTCTACTGTCAGGGAAATCCCTCACATGGAAAAGGTTCACATGAATTAGTTAAGACAGCATTGCAACAAGCCTTTCCCTGTATTGTGCTCTATTGTTCTAAAGCCCATTTGCCTAAGGTGTACAATATTATTCTGTTTCATGTAGTGTAATATATTAAGAATGTGTTAAATCTTGTCAATATACTATGTAAGAAACTATTATGCATTGTGTAACATGTACTTCTACAAACTAGTTATATCTGTTTGTTTTTGATGACAGTACTTATGCAAAATGTCTCAATTGTGTATGCACTTGTATTCACTATACAGGTTTTCTCCCAAGCCCTCTAATAAAAATGGACCACAGAACAATTGAAAAAGCAATTCTGAGACATTCAATAATATAAAAGTAAATAAATGAACCTATAGTCAAAGATTAACAGCTGTCTACATAAAGAGTTTTTCTAAACATATCCGTGTTCTTCAGTTTAGTAAAGCACTGCTGCGCTGCTCAAACTCAGTGAAAAATCCACACCCTGATTCAACAGAGGCCACACTGGTTTAGTAACAATCATGCCTTTTGAATAAAGTCACCAGTGTCTCACAGTGATCAGTTGAAGAACATTTCTCGATTAACATCCTTGTAAACAGTTTGAGGCATCACTGCAAGAAATGCAACAAACTGCAATATGCAGGTAATATTGATGTTCTTCATATTGATCACTGCTGCAGTAGCCTTAGTTACGTGGCTTATATTCTGTCATGGATAT
The DNA here is from genome assembly GCF_019279795.1 of Protopterus annectens. Taxonomy (NCBI): domain Eukaryota; kingdom Metazoa; phylum Chordata; order Ceratodontiformes; family Protopteridae; genus Protopterus; species Protopterus annectens. The sequence goes on along the minus strand of NC_056735.1, from coordinate 806,058,448 downwards.
AACAGCCGGCCAGTTTCCAAAGCTTCAGGGAACCTTCCACATCTCCAAATGGTCAAGCGGCTCAAGCTGAACTAAGTATGCTCCTCTGAGATATGTGAGGATCGATGGTCAGCTTGTGATCCACTGAGGTATGCGAGGATCAACGGTCAACCTGTGGTTTCCTTAAATGGGCAGATAAGTTCCCCTTGGGGGAAAAAAACTTCCATTTTTTTATTTTTACTGATGTTTTATTACTTTCCTCTTCAGGAAAGTTATTTTAATGTTGAGTGTTGTGTTTGAATGGATTGTCTTGAGACTTTAATTACTTTAAAACTGAGCACTGGCTGTTTCTATCAGTTTAAAATTAGTGCTATCTAACTGATAAACTATTTTCTGTGGATAAATTATATGTATTTTAAGGTTGTGGGACTTCCATAATGTTTAAAAATGCTTTTTACTGTACTTTTTCTGTAAAAAAAAAAAAGTAACTTTTATGGATACTAACATTGTTGCTTGCTTTTCCCCAGGAGAGATGCACCATTTTTGACTTGACCATGGAACAGATTTTCACTCCCATTGTTGGCCCTTGTACCAGCCACAAAAAGAAAACATTAAGTAAACAGCCTTTGCCACCACTGCAGGCTAGCAATTTGCCTCATTTTCAGGTGGGTGATTCTGCTGTGGCCATTTGTTGTAACTCAGACCACTGATATTTTACCCCAGATCCCTCTGGTGTAGCACCTACAGCCACTAGGGACCGGGGGCTTGCCATAGCTTCAGCGGCTGTTGGGATCCCCTCAGTGGACAAGGGAAAACAACTTTTGTTGATTCTGGGAGAGAGAGCAGGGAAGGTTTCCCTGTCATGTCAGAATGCTGTGTCCATCCCTGGGGAAGCAACAGCTGCCTTTAGCAACATGTCTGTTCCCCTTTTTCCTGTCAAAAAGAAACAGAAAACCAAGCATGTATCTATTCCTTCTCAGTTTTCTATGGATAGGAGTACTTTACTGGGACTGGCTCCAGGTTTGATTCAGGCTCTTGATCCTCCTAGGAGGGCAGTTTCTGGTAAAAGAAAGGAATGCCACCTTTCTTGAAGAGATTCAAGATTGTGAATTTGAACAGGAAGATGTAGGGACGGATTCACAGTTTTGTCCTCAGATTTCTAATTCAGACTCACAGGACAGTTGTATTTCTGATTCTCCCTGTAGGGGTTTCTTTTTCTCTGAGACTATTGACAGAATGTCCAAGAACAATGAGGTTTTTCAGTCCCTCAAAAAATACTATTGTTACAAAAGGATTTTCCAGAACGTACATCCATTCCTCCTATCCTTTCTGCTTTAGAGGATATAAGTCTTACTGCCTGCAATTTTCCTGAGAGTCAGTCAGCTGTCCCTAAAAGGGCAAATAGGATGTATAATGTTACTTATTCTTTTAAACCTTTTTATGCTATTCCCAAACATGACCCAGCAGCTATAGCATTTGTTGACTCCTCTGCTGCTAAGTACTTAGTAAATACCAATCCTACTCTTTCTACTAGGAATGGTAAAATTATTGATAGATATGGGGGAAAGTGTATACTTCTGCAACTATGAATTTGGAATCTTAAATTGTCAGCCTCATATGTTAAAGTTTATTCTGACATATTGTGAAAGTATGAGGAATGTTTTATCTACAGTTTCATCTTGTGAAGAAAAATCTGCTTTAATTAATTTCTCTCATTGCAGAGCTCACTATACATCGTTTGCAGTGTGTATATATGACTCTCTTAATACTTCTTCCATGGCTATGCCCACTGGTATGGTATTATGGAGGTTTGCTTGGCTGCATTCTCAAAACCTTCCAGATGATGTTAAAAAGGAAATTTTAAATTCTCCCTTGGAGAGAGAGATATTTAGCGTTTGGCCTCTCAGCTTTCAGAGGTGATCCAGAAGTGTCATGAAAGGGGAAAGCTTATCCAGGGAATCGCTAAAAGTTTTCAACCTTTCTTTTTCCAGATAGTCCAAGGGATTTTCTTTCTCCTCTTCCAGTTTTGGCAAAAAAAAAAAAAAACTGAATAAACAGTCTCAGCAGAATTCAAGTAAACAGATGTTTAAGAAGTGGCAAGGAGGTTCCAGAAAGAAGTCTCAAACCTCCCAAAATCAAGGACACTCCAAAAAGACCAAATGACTGTGAGAACTTGTGATCCCCTCCCACACTGGCCCTGTTTCTCTTCCAGAAAGTCTGAATCTCCATTCTTCTCTTTGGCAACAGATTGCTTCAGACAAATGAGCTCTGAAAAATCATTCATCGGGGTTACTGATGGCAGTGGGAGGTAATTTCTCCTTTACAGAGGGCATTCCTCATCCTAAATATCAGACTGTTTTGTTTCCACCTGTTCTTCATCACATGCTGTCCCAAGGATTGATATAACTGGTTTCACCTTCCCAGTTGGTCAAGGAAATGTATTGAAGGATTCTCCTATTTACAAAGAAAGAAAATGTTTGGAAACCAGTTCTGGGTCTTTCTTTCCTTAACCATTTTTGTGATAGTGCCCAAATTCAAAATGATGACACTTCACAACATGTTGCCTCCTCTTCTTCTTTCAACTTTTCTGGTAAAACCAGACTTAAAAGAGGTTTCTCATCACTTTCTTATTCATCCAGACATCATGTGTTTCTTAAGGTTTTATGTGTCAGGATCACATTATCAGTTCTCAGCCTTACCATTTGGACTATCCACTGCACCAAAACTTTTCACAAAGTGTCTAGCACTTAGCTAATTCCAGTCATATTCTTTGTAATAAGGATGGGAAAATTATTGATATTAATGAGAAAAATGTATACTTCTGCAACTTTGAACTTCAGAATCTTAAATTGTCAGGCTCGTATGGAAAAAGTTATTCCAACATATTGTGAAAGTACAAGGAATGTTTTATCTACAGTTTGTTCTTGTGAAGACAAATCTGCTTTAAATAACTTGTTTTTTTTCTATTGTACAGGTCACTACTCATTGTTTGCAGCGAACATATGACTCTGTTGATATTTCTTCTATGGCTATGTCCACTGGAATGGTTTTAAGGAGGTTTGCTTGGCTGCATTCTCAGAACCTTCCAGATGATATTAAAATGAAATGTTATGTTCTCCCCTGGATAGAGATTTACTGTTTGACTCCTCTGCTGCATAGGTAATCAAAAAGAGTGATGAATGAGACAAGCTGATCAAGGGAATCTTTAAGAGTTTTCAGCCCTCCTTTTCCAAATTGCCCAAGGGATTTTATTTCTCCTCATCCAATTTTGGCAAAAAAAAAAAAAAAAAAGAATAGTCTCAGCAGAATTCAGGTACAGAAGTTTAAGAAATGGATGGGAGGTTCCAAAAAGAATCTTAACCCTTTCAAAAAGGACACGCCAACAAGTCCAAATGACTATCCAAGACACCTTATGACCCCCTCTCACCCTGGCCCTTTTAATTTTCAACATCTGAATCTCAATTTTTCTTTTTGGCAATAGATTGCTTCAGACAAATGTGGCTTCTGAAAATCATTCATTAGGGTTACAGATGTCAGTGGGAAGAAATTCCTCCTCTCCAGGGAGTCATTCCTCATCCTGCAGATCAGACTGTTTTGTTTCCTCCTGTTCTCCATCACATGTTGTCCCAAGGAGTGATAGAACCAGTTCCCCCTTTCTAAGGTGGAAAAGAGGTTTTATTCAAGGATGTTCCTAGTCTCAAAGAAAGAAAATACTTGGAGACCAGTTATGGATCTTTCTTTCCTAAACCTGTTTGTGATAGTGCTCAAATTCAAAATGATGTCACTTTACAACATGTTTCGTCTTTCTTTTTCAAGTTTCCTGGTAACACTAGACTTAAAAGATGCTTATCATCACATTCTTATTCATCCAAACTTCGGGCATTTCTTAAGGTTTTGTGTGTCTGTATCACATTATCAGTTCTCTGCCTTACCCTTTGGACTATCCACTGCACCAAGACTGTTCACAAAGTGTCTAGCTTTAGTTATAGATCATTGCAGATTACAGGGTATCTGCATTTTTCCATATTTAGATGACTTGCTTGTCTTTGCAGAGTCTTTCTCAAAATGTCAGGAATATCACTTGGGTGAGAGAACTCTTGCACAAGCTGGGATTGCAAAAAAACATTCAAAAGTCTTTATTGACACCCTTACTCAAGATTGTGTTCCTGGGATGTCAGCTAGACACCTCAATTCAAAAAACTTTTCTTTCACAGGAAAAAAGGGATTATTTAGATGTGTCTAAGGTTTTCCACTCAGACTTTAGTCACTCTGAGGGAACACCTAAGAATTTTGGGTCTCATGGTATCTATAATTCTCTTGATACCCCTGGTAAGACTCCACATGAGGAGAATGCATTGGTATCTGAAGTCTCTTTGGTCCCAGCATCAACACCATTTATCTTTTCAGATCCCAGTATGTCAGAAAAAAAGTCACTTGGTCCAGACAAGAGTTATCCTTAAATCAAGGTCTCCCCTTCATCCCCCACCCTGCTCAAAGCAGTCAGTCATCACAGATGCTTCAGACTTTGCTTGGGGTGCAGTTTCAGAAGAGATAAAAGTGCAGAGGGTATGTGACACCAAGGACAGATGCAAGCACATAAGTATCAAGGAGATGCTTGCCCTGACCAAGGCACTGAATTTTCTGAACCATCTTTGGCCCCTGGGACCTCTTCAAGTGGTTACAGGCAATACCACAGTGATATGGTACATCAACAAGCAAGGGGGAGCCAGGTTGTACCCGCTTTGCAGACTATCCATGTTAGCTTGGAATGTAGCTTCACAGTACAATCTCACTCTACAGGCATCCTACATTCTGTCAGATCAAAACTGTGCGACAGACAAACTGATGAGGACCTGGATGGACCCTCACAAATGGAAACTAGATGTGGTGATCTTCCAAGATTTGATCCTGCTGTGGGGGGGGGGGTCCTCAAGTAGACTTCTTTGCCTCTTCTCTGAACAATAAACTGGCAAAATTCTGTTCCAGGACTCAGTCCAAGAGGGCTTGGATGACAGATGCCTTTTCTTTTCTTTTCTTTGGACAGGAATGTTTCTGTATGCCTTTCCATTTTCCACTAATAGCCAGGGTACTTCTGATTTCCTTCTGGCCCAGGCTACCATGGCTCTCCCTTCTTTTGGAAATGACCAGGGGTATTATCACAAGCTTCCTCAAGAATGGAACTACTCACACAAGAAGAGGAGTGGTTGATACAACTTGACGTCAATCATCTTCAATTGACTGCATGGATGATAGAGTCTTAATTCCTTTTAGGCACCTGTTTTCTGAAGATGTACAGCAGGTACTAATGCAGGCAAAGCTTGCTACAAGAAAATCATATATTAGTAAATGGAAAAAAAAATTCTAGTTGGTGCCAACAATATAACCAGCACCCAATCAGGGCTAATTGTTCTCCGGTTTTACAATCTTTGTGTGAGTTACTATCCTATGGCCTTTATTATTCCTTATCAAGGTTCATTTATCAGCCATTTTTGCATATCTGCCCATGGATCCTTCTCTTTCAAGGCAGTTGCATGGCAAAATGTTCTAGAAAGGGGTTTTGCATAACAGGCCTTCGGTGGCTCCTTGGGATCTTTATTTTGTGTTAGGAAAACAAACACTTGCTCCATTTGAACCAGCTAATCTAGCTAACTTGAGGTTCTTCGCATGAAGAAAAGTTTTCTTGATTGCTCTGAACTCTGCAAGAAGGCTATCTGAGTTGCAAGTTCTTATGGTGAGTCAACTGTACATTATTTTCCACAAGGACAATGCTTCTTGAGAACTAATCCTTATTTTATGCCTAAAGTGGCATCTAAGTTTACTTTATGTCAAACTGTCCATCTCCCAATTTTCTTTCCTGAACTTAAAAATGAGGGAGAAAGGATATTCCTTACTTTGGATGTCCACAGACAATTCAGCTACTACCTTTGCAGACCTAAATCTTTCAGATCATCGGATCAGTTGTTCATTTCTTGTGAAGGTAAGAAGAAGGGACTACTGGTGTCAAAGCATATTATTTCCAAATAGCTGTCTAAGGCTATTACCTTTTATTATACTCACCATGACAAATCTATTCCAGGTAGGGTCAAGACCCACTCTACATGGACCTTGGCTTCTTCTGTGGCTTATTGAAAATGGTTGGATTCTAGAAGTATTCTAGAAGCTGCTGCTCGGTCCCCTGCACATACTTTTACAAAGCACTATACGTTGGATTCCTTCACTAGGTCTAGATCATGCTTTGCTAGGATGATTCTCCAGGGGTTCCTGGATCCTTCTCTTTCGACCTCCAAAATATAGTTAGCTATGGTAATCTACCCATATATTTATTTTTTTATTTTATTTAACATTTGTTTACCAGGAAAGTCTGACTTGGAATTAAGCCAATTTTCAGTGGAGGCCCAGGGATAAACGCTCCAGATGCATGTCTTTGTAATGGGGGAGAAAAACAGAACACCCAAAGGAAACCCACACAAATGCAGGGAGGACATGCAGACTCCACACAGAAGGCATCCCAGCCAAGAATTGAACTAGAGAACCTCTTACCGTGAGGCGACAATGCTAGCACTACACCACTGCACCATCCTAAGCTAAGTTTACTGCAGTTGTGATCAATATGAAGAACATAGCACAGCTGTGTAAGTTGAACTTACCATAACAGTAGATGTTTGAATGATCACTGCTGTAATAGCTGCTCCCCTTCCTCCATCCCCCTTGTTTTTTGGTGTGTTTCTTATGCCAGGGTGTGGACTTTTATTTCTAGAGTTGTCCTTTCAGGGCTGAACCTCCCTGTCTCTGCTAGTAGGAAAGCTTCACGCCCAAACTTGTCTTTTAGTCAACTCAGCTCAATCCACTTGACAGTTTGGGACATGGAAGATGCCCTGAAGCTTTAAAAGCTGTCCAGTTGTTATATCCTTGGCAGGATATAACCCATATAGCTATGGCTACTGCAACAGTGATCATTTGAACATCTACTGTTTTGGTAAGCTCAACTTATACAACTATTTACCATTCTGTTAGTAATGTACAATCCTCATTATGAAGCCAATGTCTGGAATATGGCACATGGCTTATTAGAAGCTCTTTTATGTTAATATAATGTTTTTTTTTATTCAGCTTGTGAAGCTGTCAATACTAGCTTACCATTGCTTTATTGTGTACTAAAACTTCCACAGATATCTTTCAAGTTAAATACTTCAGCATATATATGGACTAGGTTAGACATGATATACTGCCATCTGTCAGAGGACCTGTCTAGTGAACCTCATTTTTCATAGAACATGAATACTTACTGAGGAGATCATAGTTTGCTAAGTCTGTGATGTAGTTATATATGGACTAAGCCTTCTTTGGGTGTATGTCAAAGGGATCTGTAATGGGTGCACTTGGTGAATTTGCTAACAATGACATGCCATCAACTTGAGGTAGCATGAAGCTTGCAAGGAAAATGTGCAACTGGTGAAGGATACCAATCAGTGTTTCACAGAAAACATCCACAACTATACATTCCTTATGTCTACAAGTGGCTTCAAAACCATAAATTAGGTTAATATTTCTGAGTCAAATGAATTACATTTCCGTAATGCTTTGGATATGCAAAAACTTGAAATTTCTGGTTTGCATACTAAATAGCTTCACATAACAACTCTGTTCTAGGAATCAACTGAAACAACATTTGCCAGCTCATTAATCTATCCCCTAAAAGGGAACATCACTGCATTATTCTTGCAAATGTCAAACGGCCATCCGATACCACAAAGAGCTTCTCTCCTTCTGGGTACCACATTATACAGGGTAGCATGAAAACAAAGTTTCCCTTCTTTGGTCAGAGAATTCCACAAAGAGCCCTGACTCTTTATAGTCTAAGGTCCTATTATCAGACTAAATCCATTCCCAAACTTTGCTATCCAACTTGAAATGAACAGACATGCTTTTTCTCTACTGGATACCAAAGTTTGGGAAACCTTACCAAAGATATTAAATCATTACCACTGATTATCAGTTGCCATATACAGCTGTAGCATTTCCTGCTCAACCAAGACAAATGTAATTGCTTTAGAACCAGCATCATCACGTATTCCACAACACAAGTCAACAGCACTGCGTGCATTCTTACAACTACCAAATTTTTTTAGGCCCCCAAGTTCTCGTTATTCCCCACATAAAGACATCCTAGTACATTACAGATACAGCACACCCACACACACACAGACACAGACTTGACTACACAAACCCACACACACACACACACACACACACACACACACATACACACACACACACACACACACACACACACACACACACACACACACACACACACACACACACACACACACACACACACACACACACACACACACACACACACACACACACACACAAGTCTGCATGCAGACACTCCCAAATCCACTCAAGCTCAAGCCTTCCTCCTACAATGATTAAGCTACTCCAGAGAACAAATACTGCTGTAACAAATTTACTACAGTTCTTCATACACCTCTCCATTCTGCTTCCCTACTCCTCCATTTCTTAGACACAGCAATTCACTCCCTTAAAATAGTCTTGGCATAACTTTCAACTTCCAACCCCTCCTAACTTCATCAGATGTAAACTTTCCCTTTACAACATTACATTCAGAAATACTTTCCCTACTACCCACCTCTTCATGATGTATATATCTCAATGTAAAATACTGTGCCTTTACTAGTTTTCATTGTTTTGTAGAATATTCATTATATAGTACAAAATAGTATTCGTTTACTAGTTTTATTTATTTCATTTTATTTTATTTGCATTTGTTTTCTGGGGTACGCATGCAGTCAAAGTAGGGGATTCCACCTCTACCAGCAGACCTGTTAACAGTGGTGTTCCACAAGGATCTGTGCTGGGTCCACTTCTGATTGGCATCTATTTCTCAGAAGTTGAGGTGAAAATAGCTGGCCTGTGGCTTGCCAAGTTCGCTGATGACTGCAAGCTGGGTGCAATCACTGTAACCCAAAATGATGCCACCATACTACAAAAAGGGCTTACACAGACAAATGATTGGTGCCAAAGCCACAGACTCAAACTTAACACAAAAAATGCATTATAATCCCTTTCAGTAAAGGTGAAGTCCCAGCAAAATTACATTAACAATACCCCCCTAAGTTCAAACACGGTGGTGAGAGACTTGGGAACGCAGGTTGCTAGCAGCCTTAACTTCGATCATCATGTGTCCACAGTGGTAAGGAAGGCCTTCTATGTTGCCCATCTCTTAAGTAAGAGAACAGCAGCCAAAATGAAGGAGGTTATAATGCCTCTTTACTCATCCCTCATCAGACCAGAAGTAAAGTACAATGCTCCCTTCTCTGTGTACCTCACAAGACACCTGCAGCAGCTGGAGAGACCTCAGAGGTTTCTCACCAAGAAAATTCAAGGCCTTCATCACATGACCTACATGGACAGACTGAAGGCACCGCCACTATAGTCTGTATCATATATACTGCTTAGAGGCAACTTGTGCCTGGCCTACAGAGCAGTCTCGGAACCTGCCTTAATGGAAATGCTGCACATCACAAATGTAATAGGACAAGACTCACTCACTCTAGAGACCTTAAACTAGCCTTCAACATAAATAGAACTTGCTGGAGAGACAAATATGTCTCCCAGAAGCTGCCATTCCTCCAGAACAAACTTCCAATTCAAGTTAAACAAAGCTCATCAATGATCCTATTTAAGCATAACTTGGACAATTGGATGAGAAACTGTAAATTCACCCCAAGGGTTTCACCTATGTCCCTCTTGGATAGGAGCAGTCAGTGCTGATCATAAATTTGCATGCTAATATAGACTATTTCTCTTGGTCTATGAGGGAAATAAGGGTAAACATGGCTGGGTTTGTAAAGGCAGTCCAAAATGGATTCCTGCAAGTAAGGTGTCCGCAAGGTCCCAAAATACCAACATGAACCAAAAAAATAACCAGCAGATAGTGGAAGCCATAAAAGTATATATTAATGCACTTGAGTCAAGACATCAGTATACAAAAATTACAAACTGGTTTTGGCTTAAAATTCACTAAGCCTTCATCAGTGTAAAGATACAATAAAAAAGCACACATTTATATACTGTGTCACTAGCCAATAAACCAATTACAGGTGTTCATTTAATCCTGGGGCAAAAAGCCCTCCCAGTTTAATGATCCATTTTCTCTCTTTGGCATTCAATAACTCATGCCATCCAGATTTATTATGTTTGATACCCAAAATTTTGTCAATAATTATAAAATGAAAAGAGGCTGTTTGGTGGACTTCAGTATTTTTATATAGAGCATTTGTATGTTTCTTGTTTTTAATTTCACTGATATGTTCTGAAATTCTGTATTTAAGTGCTCTAGACATTTGGCCCACATAAAAAGCTGAGCACTGACAAGTGGCCAGATATATAACCCAATCTGAACTACAGTTCACGAAGAAGGAAATGTCATAAACTATACTTGTGTTTTTACCAGTGAAGCTGTTGGTTTTTAATAATCTACTACAGTGCGTACAATGTCCACATGGATAACATCCTATAGCAATTTGTCCCTGAATGGTACTCTGCAGTTTCACCTTAGGTTGATATCCTCCTTGTTTATAATGGTTAAAGAGGGACTCCAAGTTCCTGCCATTCCTAAAGGAAAATAGGCAATTTGCTCCCAATAATTCAGAGAGCCTATTATCTGCCTTAAGGATGTTCCAATTGGATTGTACACTTTCAATAAGTGCCCCAATATTTCTTCCATAAGTAGTCACTCATCTAGGATAACCAGTACTTCTTCCTTGTTTATCATGATATTGTAAAAGTGCTGTCCTGTCCATACTATTGACAGCATTCCTGGCCTGCATAATGTGTCCTGGTTTGTAGCCCCTTTCCCTGAATCTCTTGGTCAAGTCATCACTGTAATGCATATAGGTATTATCCTGTGAGCATTTTGTTTCAACCTCATGTATTGTGATTTAGCAGTAAGCCTAGGCTGATATTGTCCTGGCAAGTCACCAGGAGTTGATATTGCCCACTATATGGTCAGATCTGGGTACATAATATATATTTCTTCTTATGCTCATTCATTATAGAGATTTCAAATTTGATTAAGGGACTATCCTCCGATCATGAGGACTTGGCAATTTTTGGCATTGGGATGGACACCAACTTAGATAATGGGGCCACACCGGTCAATAGGAGTGATACATGTGAGGTTGTGTTTGCCACTTTAACTAAACATATGCATTCCTTTAGGAACAATGTATGGCATTGCAAATTGTTCAAAGCCTATAAAGTTAAAGGGGTAACACCCAGAGGCTTATGAGTCAGAACTCAACCAATGGCAAGTAATCCTGACCAGGCCCTACTTCAGCAATGGAAGGAGGCACAGCATAAAACTACAATGCAATTTGTGGCGATACTGATGGGTTTTCATGACAGAACTACTGATTCAGAAATTGTTGCCATCACTAAGTTAAGTGAACAAGCTAAGGATTTTGAGGGACAACCCACTTATTCTGTATGTCTTAAGAAACTAAGCACTGAATTGACTAATTTGGAAGCACAACTAAAGGAAAGAAAAAAATCCTTAGGGATTTAACAGACTATGAACAGGGGGACCCTTTCTCTAGGGACAGTAGTGAGCATGTTAGGTTTTCACAATCACATAGGAATCTGGTAAAAAGGAAACAAACTAGATTAATAATTAAAAAAGCATCTGATACATCAGGGGATGATTCTTCTTCTGGGTATGAGGTTGAAACTATGGTATCCACAGGCTCACCAGTACAAAAGAGGAGGAATTCAAGTAATTTAGAAGATTTAAACCAAAAAGGAGGAGGGGAGTAGAAAACATAGAAAGCGTAGTGAATATGGAAGGTCTATTACGAAAGTTTGTACGGAAACACCAGTAGAAAATGTACTGAATATTTCATCCTACCCCATCTCCTCCTTGGAAATAAGTATCTTGAATAAAGGTCTTTCATATATACTTGGTGGACTTGTTTCTGAAGATTATTTTGTCAAAGATGTAGTTGAGTTCTGTAGGACACTTAATTTAAAACTGTTTTTCTATGATAAAGGTCATACCGATGCTTATGATCAGTTTAGATATCACAAATCTACATTTTCACCCCCAATGCACCCAAGTGTTCAAGCATTTCTAAACTCTACACTTAGGGATCTCAACTTCAATTCCAGGAATAGTCATATCAAAAGAAGTAATGCAACCACACAGGAGATGAATATTATTTCTAAGCTGGCTGACAATCACAAGATAGTGATCTTGAGAGCTGATAAAGGTGGAGCTGTGGTGGTGCAAAACTGGGAGCAGTATGATAAGGAGGCCAAATATCAGCTTGCTGATAATAGATATTATGTGCAACTGACATATAACCCTACTAAACAGTTTCAAAAACAGATTTTTTTTTTTACCATTGGCTGTTGAAGAAGGAATTATCACTGACAATGTCAAAAAACAACTCACTATTATTGATCCTAATAATCAATACGTGCACTTTCTACCTAAAATACATAAGAACTTGCATAACCCTCCTGGCCGGCCAATAGTGTCCAGTAGAGGTTCTATGACCAAGCCCCTCTCCCAGTATCTGACAAAGTATCTAAAACCTTTACTAAAATGGGCAAAAGCCTGTCTGAAAGATACAAATGAATTCTTGCAGGTCATTTCTGAGATGCAGATAGAGGATGAATGTATATGCTCACAGGACGATACCTATATGCATTACAGGGATGACTTGACCAAGAGATTCGGGGAGAAGGACTACAAACCAGGAAACATTATGCAGGCCAGGAATGCTGTCAATAGTATGGACAGGACAGCACTTTTACAATATCATGATAAACAAGGCAGAAGTACTGGTTATCCTAGATTAGTGACTACTTATGGAAGAAATGCTGGGGCACTTATTGAAAGTGTACAATCCAAGTGGAAAATCCTTAAGGCAGATAATAGGCTCTCTTTAACCATTATAAACAAGGAGGATATCAACCTAAGATGAAACTGCAGAGTATCATTCAGGGAAAAATTGCTATAGGATGTTACCCATGTGGTCATTGTATGCATTGCAGTAGAATATTAAAAACCAACAGCTTCACTAGTAAAACACAAGTATAGTTTATGACATTTCCTTCTTTGCAAACTGTAATTCAGATTGGGTTATATATTTGGCCACTTGTCAGTGCTCAGCTTTTTATGTGGGCCAAACGTCTAGAGCACTTAAATACAGAATTTCAGAACATATCAGTGAAATTAAAACAAGAAACATACAAATGCTCTATATAAACATACTGAAGTCCACCAAACAGCCTCTTTTCATTTTATAATTATTGACAAAATTTGGGGTATAAAACATAATAAATCTGGATGGCATGAGTTACTGAATGCCAAAGAGAGAAAATGGATCATTAAACTGGGAGGGCTTTTTGCCCCAGGATTAAATGAACACCTGTAATTGGTTTATTGGCTAGTGACACAGTATATAAATGTGTGCTTTTTTATTGTATCTTTACACTGATGAAGGCTTAGTGAATTTTAAGCCGAACCCGGTTTGTAATTTTTGTATACTGATGTCTTGACTGAAGTGTATTAATATATACTTTTATGGCTTCCACTATCTGCTGGTTGTTTTTTTGGTTCATTTTCATTAGGTTTGTAAAGGCCCTAGGCCCAATAGCCTAATAACCTTCTATGATACTATGAGCTCCATAGACCTTTTTCAGACTCAGCCCAGGAGTGGTGTCTGGTTAAGTGACTTGCTTGGAGTCATACAGTTAGGCTATGGATGCTGAGTGAATCAAACCTTCATAGTAGAGTACAATATTCATTATGAAGTATAAGTGCCTTCATTAGTCTATGTACTTTTGCTATAAGATGTTTAGCAATCTGTTGCCAGACTTGCACTGATTAATCTTATAACTCTTTTGTATCTCTGATTGAGTATTGTCTTATTATAAATTACTGAATAACCAACATCTTATACGACTTTGCATCCATTTACTTAATTGGTTATAAATCCTGAGCTGAGACCATACCTCTCAATCTGGAACCATCAAAAATCTGGACAAAGGCCCATGAAAAATAGGTACAAATCTCTACACTGATTAACTTAAAATTTCCATACATAATTATGTAACCCCACCCACTTCAATGGAATTGTGGGGTACCAACATTCAAGCGCAAACTGAACAACAGACAACCAAAATATGGCCCAGCTCAGACTCTGCAGTAAATTATTTTTTTTCTTTTGAAATGTGTAGCAATGATGTTCACTGGGAAGGCAGAAAATGATGAACCTTAGGATTTTGTTTTTGATGACTTCCAGTATGTGGGTTTTGTGGTAAAAGTAGGGCATTTAAGGGTAGACAATATTCTAAAATTAGCAAAAGAATATTACAGTTTGCTAACAAATGCTGCCCATAAACAAAAACCACATACATATATGCCACACTCACCTTGTTCAAGACAACAGCTGTAGCTAAGCATTACACAATGAAAACTGCACTTAAATCATATTCTTTCTGGGAATGCAAGCTGGCTGTAAAATAATGAAAAAAAGCATATTCTAACTACATTCAAATGCACACATACCTTGTTCCCTGCCAGTCAGTACAGTAAAGTAATGAAGCGTAGGAAAGGGTCCTTCAGCTGCACAGTTTGTCTTACTGAGAATTTTGCTGATTATTCTGGCTGCCCGTTGCTTCTAAGCACACAGTTAAAGACTGCACAGTTCGAAGTAACAACAGAATTCAAATGCTGTGTTCCTGCAGCTGGCTGGCCATTGCACAACTTGTTCCTGCCTAAAGTAGCATACACATACAAGGCACAGACAACAGCTGTATAGCTAAGTTTCAAGGGAAATGACAATGAAAACTGCCGTTAAGTGCATTACTTAATGAAAATGCTGTTAAGTGCAGTACACAATAAAAACTGCCATTAAGTGAATTGAAAACTGCTAAGTGCATTACACAATGAAAACTGCCATTAAGTGAATTGAAAACTACCGTTAAGTGCATTACACAATGTAATTAAGTGAAATGCAAAGCATATTCTTTCTGGGAATGCAAGCTGGCTGTGAAGTAATGAAAAAAGCATATTTTGCATTCAAATGCACACACACCTTAGCTGGAAAAGCATATTCTGACTGCATTCAAATGCACACACACCTTGCTCCTGCCTGCCATTCAGTACTGTAAAGTAACATAAATGAAGCATTAGCGTATGTGTACACATATAAGTACAATCAAGGGAAATGCAAGCTATTATGAATTAAAATCTTAATCTAAGTAAAAAGGAAAGGTTCCAGGTCCTGCAGCTGCACAGTTTGTATTACCGGGAAATAAATGCTGATAATTCTGGCTGGCCCTTGCTTCTAAGTGCACAGTTAAAGTAAAGGCTGCACTACAATTTGAAGTAACCACGGAATTCAAATGCTGTGTTCCTGCAGCTGGCTGGCCGTTGCTTCTAAGTGCATTCCCAAAAGACTGCACATTTGCACAGTTCGAGCAGTAAACTCACCGTGGCAAATGCTGCTTTAAGTAGCTGGGGAACTGCACGCATGCACATTATGGCCCAGAAAGTGAATCCCTCAATTCCGACAGGGTGTTCCTGGAGCTGATATCATCGCTCACACCTCTGCATGTGATGATGTCAGCGGAAAAACAAAAAACATTTTAAAGAAGCCTGGAAATTCAATAATTAAGGGGTGCTACTTGGGAATCGTGGAACCCCATTATCTGGACCTCAAAACCGATAAAAATCAAGAAATTTGGTATGGTTGAACCACCCATTTGGAACAATGCTCTACTTCTATGAACAAATGCATAAATAAATTAGCTATGCATGACTTTAGATTTCGGGGTGTAAAACTCGATAATCATTTGACATTTGAAACATGAGTCACTTCATTAAGTAACAAGGTCTACACTGAAATTACGTTATCGTTTAACATTTCTTTTCTTCTTGCCCAGGAGTTTTGTAGATTATTACCTTTATCACTAATGTTTAAACATTTGAACTCCGCAGCTCCATGAAAAAACTAATAACCGGAGAATGCAAAACATATTACTCTAAGCTTCAATCTGAACATACTAACAACCCTAGAAAATGCTGGAATACTATCTCCTCCCTCCTTCACCCTGGCAGTAAAGACAGCCCATGCCCAAACCCTAACTTGCTCTGATCAAGAAACAGGCTCTCTATTACCTTCCCCTCTGATCTCAAAACACATACCCCAACCTTCAGCCTCAATCCTGTGCCCACACACATAATAAAAAACTCCTCCTCTGACTGAAACTATGCTCCAATGCACCAGATAATTTACCTGCATCCTTTCTCAAACTATCTGCCCACACCATAGCCTTCCCTATCTCCATCATAATAAATAGGTCCATACAAGAATCTTATGTTACCTCACTTTGGAGACAAGCAGTCATCATCCCACTCCATAAAGGCAGTAAAAACACTGAGACTACTAATTTCCGTCCTACTGCCATACTTTCCCCACTCTCAAAAGTCCTGGAAAATGTATTCACTCACAACTGATGCCTTATCTAACACAAAACAACCTCCTAGCCCACACACAACATGGATTCTGTCCTGGCCACAGTACCATCACTGCACTACTCTCTTTCCTTGAGACCATTAACCATGATCAAGACTCCAGCAAAATCATATCAAACTTGTTCCTAGACCTAATCAAAGCCTTCGACACCATCTTCCACCCTATACTGCTATCACAACTCTCCTCTCTCAATCCCTCCCCTTCCACCATAGCTTGGTAAACCAGTTACCTCTGCAAAAGACAACAAGCTGTTAAATGGAAATATTCCACCTTTTCCTTTCTATACACCCCTATTGGGTATATTCATCAACAACTTTCACCACTCCATCTCCAATTCTACACTAACCCAGTATGCAGATGATTTGATAATCATCTGCTCAGCTGATACCCCTTCCGACCTTCTGCAGATAACCTAGTCAGCTTTCTCAAATACTGAAACCTGGATGCAAAACAACCATCTAGCCCTTAACACCAATAAAACTAAATTAATGATTTTCCCCATTTTAACACTCCCTCATTGATAAAAACTCCTTCAAGATCATAAGCCAGAATAACACTCCCAATGAAATTATCCCTCACACCAAACTGCTCAGCGTCATTATTGACAGACATCTAAAATTCGATATCCACATCCAAACTAACATTAAAAAAACACCAAAAATTAGGACTTCTATATAGATATAACTATTATCTCACCCTCTCCACTCATTTGCAAATTCACCACCAACTCTAGGAACTCATCCCATAACTGCATCTCCCTCCAATCACTGCAATGGCTCAAGCTTTCCAACTATCTGAAGCTCCTTAAACTCACCACTGCCCATAAGCTCATATTTAACCCATCCTCCTGTCCCTCTCTCTCCACCTCCTTAACCCCCTATATTGCTAATCACTCACTTAGGTCAGAAAATCAGAACCTGCTCAAAATCTACAACCCTTTATGGCCACCTGGACACTCTCTGCTGTCCTGCTCCTTAGCTAAACTGTGGAACTCTCTTCCTCCCTCCCTTAGAAATACTCATAACCACTCTAACTTTAAATCCCTCCTCCATTCTTACCTATCTTCAAAGTGGGAATGCCCTTGCTCCTTACCCACATAGGACCCTCCTATATCAAAACCCATCTTCTAACTCTCTGCATCATCTCTGCATTCACATCATTTGCCCTCTTACACCTCTTTAGCCTCCCAATTTTGTTAATGGTTTATTTCGAACAATTTCTTGTACTCAATTGTAATTCACTTTTAATGGCCCTTAAACTGTACTGTTCCTAGATTTGTACTACTATTATTATGGAATGTAAAATTTCAATTGTAATTCACTGTTAATGATTTTTAGACTGTACAGTTGCTAGATTTTATTATTATGATTATTGTAGAATGTAGAATTTTTTTACTATAGAATGCTGCATAAACCTATATGACTTCTTTGCTTTGTATGTGTATATGCTAATATGTTTGTCATTGTTACTGGAGCTTTTCTCCCCGGGCCTTCACTAAAAACGGGCTCTTTTTAGGCCCAGTGGACTTCCCCGGTCATCAACCTG